>NC_137334.1:91721087-91898587 GCF_965287045.1 Carcharhinus amblyrhynchos
CAGCGACCCCCTCCCCCGTCACAGCGACCTCCCCCTCCCCTCCCCACCACAGCGACCCCCTCCCCGTCACAGCGACCCCCCTCCCCCTCCCCATCAGAGCGAACCCCTCCCCCGTCACAGCGACCCCCCCCCCCCATCAGAGCAACCCCTCCCCCATCAGAGCAAGCCCCACCCCCCATCAGAGAGACCCCCTCCCCCATCAGACCGACCCCTTCCCTGTCAGTGACCCTCCCCTGTCAGAGCTACCCCCTCCCCGTCAGAGTGACCCCCTCCCCCTCCCCATCAGAGCGAACCCCTCCCCCGTCACAGTGACCCCCTCCCTCCTCCCCATCAGAGCAACCCCTCCCCCCTCCCCTGTCAGAGCGACCCCCTCCCCCACAATCAGCACAACCCCTCCCCCTTCCCAATGAACCAACCCCCCCCCCTCCCTCTCTGACAGAGTGACCTATGCCCCCCACGGTGGAGTGACTGTCCCCAGGAATGTTGGCGATGTTCACTCGAGTGTAAGAGGGTCACACCGTGATCACAGACAGCTCCCCTCAAATTGGCCGCGACACAAGTGGGGACAAGCGGAGACTCGAGACAGGCACCAAATCCCGTGGATAAAGCAGCTGGGGGATAAAGGCGGTTCTTACTTTTTGTTGGTGATGATGTAGGCGTATTCCTCTTTATGTAGTGAGCCGGCACGCGCTGGGCTCCTATCGGGCTGGAGGACCTCGCTGTGCGTTGGCAGTGGCTCAGGGTCCAGGTCAAAGTCCTCCAGGACCCTGGCCAGGTCCTCCCGCGACTCGCCCACCTCCACGGCCGCCGCCTGGACCCTCCGGCCGCTCGCCGTATCCCTCGGACCGGAGCCCGCCACAATGGCCGCCACCACCTCCTCGCCGCCCCTCCTCCCTCCGGGAGCGGCGAGGCCGGAAGGGCTGGACGGCCGTGCGCCGTGAGGGTCCGTGATCTGGGATTCACCGCCCTCCCGCGATTCCACCTCCTTCCGGTGCTGCATGGTCCCTTCCATCATGGAGGCCTTCAAAGACATGAGGACATTCTCTTCAGGTCAGTGAGTCAATGTTGGGCGCCACTGTGTCCCTCACCACCACCCCCACCCCCCACCCACCCCACTCCCTCATCTCCTCCCCACCCCACCCCCGCAACCCTCCCACCCTCCCCCACATCCCCAACCCCCCACCTCCCTCACACCCCCCCAAACCACCCCCCACAGCCCACCCCCGCAACTCCCCACACCCCCATCACCCACCAGCCCCCCAGCTACCCCCCCCCCACTCCCCGCACCCCCACAGCAGCCCCCCACCCCCACGCACCCCACCCCCCCCCACCCCCCACCCCCCACCCCCCGGCTCACCTAATTCAATCCGAGAAACTACCCAGGGGATCATAACATTACTAAATGTTCATCGAATCCCTACAGTGCAGCAGGAGGCCATTCAGCCCATTTAGTCTGTACTGACTACAGCCCCACCCAGACCCTATCCCACATCCCGCTAATCCGCTGACACTAAATGGCAATGTAGCCTGGACAATCCACCTAACCCACACATCTTCCGGCTTCAGACCAAAAAATGTCTTCGTAACCTCCATTTCACTCATAACTACAACTTGCATTTATATAGCCCCCCGAAGGCACTTTGTAGACTCAGCGCCGAAGCACGTTAGGAAGTTCAACGAGGGGGATATTGAGGAGCATCTGAAAAGGGGAAAGAGAGGGAGGAAGTTCCAGGCCCCGAGGCAGCTGGAGACCTGGCCACCAATGTTGGAATGATCAAAATCAAAACTGTTCTCGATTTAATTGAAATCTGGGACAGTTTCAAGAGGTCCCTGTTTCTTCAACACTTCGAAAAAGGGATGCGTTTTTCTGAGAAATGGCAAGACGTGGGGACAGCTGGCAAAGAAACCAGGGGGCGACTCGAGGGAAAACATTTATTTTTAGTTTATTACTTAGTGTCACAAGTAAGGCTTACATTGACACTGCAATGAAGTTACTGTGAAAATCCCCTAGTCGCCACACTCTGGCACCTGTTCGGGTAACACTGAGGGGGAATTTAGCACGGCCAACGCAGCCTAACCAGCACGGCTTTCAGACTGTGGGAGGAAGCCCATGCAGACACGGGGAGAATGTGCAGACTCTACACAGACAGTGACCCAAGCCGGGAATCGAACCCGAATCCCTGGCGCTGCGAGGCAGCAGTGTTCGGGATCGGGAATGCACCGATCCGGAATGCTTTTTACATTTATTCTGGGTTGTGGGCGTCACTGGCAAGACCAGATTTTGTTGCTCATTCCTAATTGCCCTTGAACTGAGTCACAGACAGTCAGAGACCCTTTGGCCCATCATGTCCATGCTGGCCATCAAGCACCTATCCATTTGAATTCTACTTTCCAGCAGCTGGTCCGTAACCTTGTATGTCATGGTGTTTCAACTGCTCATCCAAATGCTTCTTAAATGTTCAGTAAATAGTCTCACAACACCAGGTTAAAGTCCAACAGGTTCATTTGGTAGCACCAGTCTTTGGAGTGTAGCTTTCAAAAGCTCGTGCTACCAAATAAACCTGTTGGACTTTAACCTGGTGTTGTGAGACTACTCACTGTGCCCACCCCAGTCCAGCGCCGGCATCTCCACATCATTCTAAAATGTTGCGAGAGTTCCTGCCTCTACCACCCTTTCAGGCAGCGAGTTCCACATTCATAACATAAGAAATAGGAGCAGGAGTAGGCCACCTAGCCCTTCGAGCCTGCCCCGCCATTCAATAAGACCATGGCTGATCTGAAGTGGATCAGTTCCACTTTCTCCCCATAACCCTTAGTTCCCCTGTCTATCAGAAACCTATCTACCCGTGATTTAAATTCCCACCACCCTCTGGGTGAAAATGTTTTTCCACAAATCTCCTGTAAATCTCTTGCTCCCGACACGCTCCCCGGACGTTCTCTCTTCCTCCTTCGAGAAAAAGATACAAAAGTCTTGAGGTCACCTACCAACCGGCTCAAGAACAGCTTCTTCCCCGCTGCCGTCAGACTTTTGAATGGACCTACATCGCATTAAGTTGATCTTTCTCTACATCCTAGCTATGACTGTAACGCTACATTCTGCACTCTCTCCTCTCCTTCCCTATGAACGGTATGCTTTGTCTGTGTAACACGCAAGAAACAATACTTTTCACTGTGTGTTAATAAATGTGACAATAATAAATCAGATCAAATTAAATTTCACTTGGCCATTTCAGAGGGACAGTTAAGAGTTAACCACATTGTTGTGGGCCTGAAGTCACACATAGGTCAGACGGGGTAACGGTGGCAGATTTCCTTCCCATTACACATTTTTACAACAAAAGATGAGAGCGTTTTTTCCCCCAACTCCAGATTATTAATTGAATTTAAACTCCACCAGCTGCTGTGGTGGGATTCGAACCCGTGTCCCCAGAGCATTAACCTGATCTGCTGGACTTTCAGTCCTGTGGCATCACCACCATCCCCCATCGGAGCGTGTCAGAAGCTGATTCCAGCTTTCAGAAGGGAATTGGATCATTATCGGAACAGGAAGTGACATCAGGAAAAGGCAGGAAGGGTGACTTGTTATGCCAGGGGCCGGCACAGGGGCAATGAGCCGAATGGCTTCCCTCTGGGCTAGAACCTCTCTGTGGGCCGTGCCCTTCCTGCTTTAGGAAACTCCGTATCACAGCAGGGGGTCGAGTAGGAAAAGCCAGCAACTTGGCTTAGGGTGACACAGTGGCACAGTGGTTAGCACTGCTGCTTCACAACTCCAAGGGACCTGGGTTCGAGTCCTGGCTCGGGTCACTGTCTGTGTGGAGTTTGCACATTCTCCTCATGTCTGTGTGGGTTTCCTCCAGTTTCCTCCCACAGTCCAAAGATGTGCGGGTTAGGCTGATGCTAAAATCGCCCCGATCCATAGGTTAGAGGGATTAGTGGGTAAAATATATGGGGGTAGGGCCTGGGTGGGATTGTGGTCACTGCAGACTTGATGGGCTGAATGGCCTCTTCCTGTGCTGTAGGGTTTCTATGATGGATAGGAAGGATGGATAGGATCTTTCACTAGCTTTTCCCACGTACAGATCTCACCTTCTTCTGTATGGGGCCGTTCCTCTCCATCGAAGCTGGAAGAGAAAGATGCACAAAGGGTTAAGGAAAGAACTGTATTTATCTCACGCCATTCAGGGGTCTCCAAGCTCTATACAGCCACTTTCACTATTTCACTTTCACACCATTCTCGAGTAGGAAATACAGCATCCAACTTGTGCACAGCACAATCCCAAAACCAGCATCCCATTTTCAGTGACCGTTATGTGGGGCCTATTCTGATCTTCCTCAGCGGCAGCTTCGGGGCAGACAGGGCCTCGGTCTCGCCTGAGAAATGGCACCTCCAACAGTGCTGCACTCCCTCAGCATCGGCACGAGAAGTATTGGCCTAGATTTTGATCATAGAATCGCGACAATGCAGAAGCAGGCTATTCGGCCCATCGAGTCTGCACCAACTCTCCGATAGACCACCCCACCCAAACCCTAACCTCATGTATTTACCCCATTTATCCCCCTAACCTACACATCCTGGGACACTGAGATGCAATTTAGCACGGCCAATCCACCTAACTTACACATCTTTCGGACTTCGGGGGGAAACCAGAGCACCCGGAGGAAGCCCACGCAGACACGGGGAGAATGTGCAAACTCCGCACAGACAGTGACCCAAGGCCAGGATTGAACCTGAGTCCCTGGTGCTGTGAAGTCCTCCGGGGGCTCCGGTTTCCTCCCACAGTCCAAAGGTGTGTGGGTTAGGTTGATTGGCCATGCTAGGAAATTGCCCCTTAGTGTCCAGGGATGTGTAGGTTAGAGGGATTAGTGGGTATACGGGGGGGGTAGGGCCTGGGGGGGATTGTGTTTGGTGCAGACTCGATGGGCCGAAGGGCCTCTTCCTGCACTGTAGGGTTCTATGATTCTATCAGCAGTGCCAACCGCTGTGCCACCCCATTTGTCTTCAGGTCTCTGGGGAGGCGGAGGAGAAAAATCCCAGATGGCTCCCAGTGATTGGGGCACAGGCTTCTCCGTCATCCTGGACTGGCGTTCCGAATGCAGCACCGCGGGAACACAGCACTGTCAGAGGCACCGTCTGTCAGATGGGACATCTGCCTATTTTTAAGGCAGAGCGAGATAGATTCGTGACGAACACAGTTAGGGGGGGGGGGAGGTGAAAGGTTATCGGGGGGGTCGGCAGGGCTGCGGGGTCGGGGGGTTACAGTCAGAGCAGCCACGACCCTATAGAATAGCGGAGCAGGTTCGATGGGCCGAATGGCCCAACTCCTGCTCCTCGTTCAGACTAACTGCTGGTTACCAGATTGCTGTACAGAAACCTTTCAGATTACAACAGGGAGTTCAGATGGAGAGAATGACTTCAGCGTCTGTACTTTGTTCCGGAACATTCTGAACTTGAGAAGCAGGAGGAGAATGCAAATTTAATTTCTTTCAGAGAAGGACTCACGGAACCGGAATCAGCAGATATTTAAATGTCTGTCTCTGCGATGAAATCGGGGTTTTACTAAACGTGGATTACTAATTACTGTGTCCGTAGATTACAGCCACACACTTCCGGATTATATCCATATCCTCAAACAGCCAGACTTAGCCTGTCCTCCCCCACTCTTACCCTCCTCCCCCCTCCTCCCAACCCCCTCCCTCTCCCCACTCTTATCCCCAACCCTTACCCCATTCTCCCAAAACCCTCCCAACTCCTACCCCCTCCCCCCACACTCCTCCCAACCCCCTCCCTCTCCCCACTCTTATCCTCAACCCCTACCCCATTCCTCCCAAAACCCTTCCTACTCCTATCCCCTCCCTCCACACCCTCCTCCCAGCACCCTCCTCCCATACCCCTCCCCCTCCTCAATCTTACCCCCTCCCCCACCCCACTCCTACTCCCTCCCCCTCCCTCCTCCCCACACCCTCCTCCCATACCCCTCCCCCTCTTCAATCTTACCCCCCCCACCCCAGTCTTACTCCCTCCCCCTCACTCCTCCCAGCCCCCTTTGCACTCTACCCCCACACCTTTACCCCACTCCACCCAAACCCCATCTCACACACTCACCCCCTAATCCCATTCTTCCCTCCCCACCTCCCCACTCTTACCCACCCCCCTTATCGCATTCCTCCCACTCTTACCCCCTCCTCATTCCTCCCAACTCCCTCTTACCCCCAAGCCTTACCCCACTTCACCCAAACCCCGTCTCACTCACTCACCCCAGCACCAATCCCCCTCCTCACTCTCACCTCCTCTTCACTTCTCCCTCCCCACTCTTACCCCAACCCTCCTCCCATTCCTCCCATTCTTACCCCCTTACCTCACTCTCCCCCCGGCCCCACTCTTACCCCTTTTCCCCCCACTCCTCCCAGTCCCCGGCTCTGGTTGGAGTACTCTTGCTCCCGCTGGTTGTACCTGTCTCAGGCTGGCCTCCTGTTTTGGGGAGCTGAAGGATTGCCGTTGACACACTGTTAAGCTGCTGCTCACTGAGGTCTCGGAGGTCGATGCCGTATTTCCCCAGCTCCATGGCTATCCGCTGGGCAGCTGTCTCTGTGGGAATGGAACGTGCCGGAATGTTACAGAGGGACTTGTTAAACCTTCCTCTCCGCCCTCACAAACCTTCACTACTCCAGAACCTGGACCGACACTCACAGTGCAGCGCCGAGGGGGTGCGACACTGTCAGAGGTACCATCTCTCAGGTGAGACTTCTAACCACTCAGCTGGGTCAAAAGATCCCGAGACACGATTTCAAAGAACTTCCCGCTTGTTTCTGAGGCCAACGTATTTCCTCGCAACCAACAGGCTGTCTTTGTGGGATCTTACTGTGCAAACGTTGACTGCTCTGTTACAACACTGACTACTTTTCAAAATGTACACAGTTGGCAGAGTTTAAATCTAATGAATAATTCTGGAAAATAAAGCTCGTCTCAGTAAATGGTGAGCCTGGGTCATTGGTTGTTGTAAAAACCACCCGGTTCACCCCACGTCCTTCAGGGAAGGAAATCTGCCATCCTTACCCGGTCTGGCCTACATGTCATTTTTAAATTCACGTACACATGGGCACCGACGACTGGGCCAGCATTTGTTGCCCATCCCTTGTTGACCGGGGTGATGGGGATGGGACGGAGGGGAGGGTCTGGGTGGGATGCTCTGACACAGAGTCGGTGCTGACTCGATGGGCCGAATGGCCTCTTTCTGCACTATGGGAATTCTACGGTTCCATGGTTACGAACGTTGGCTGGTAAAATGGAGTCCAGATACAAACCAATCCTGATCAAACTGAATGGCAGAGCAGGCTTGACAGGCTGAATGGCCTTCTACTGTTCTTACAAAGAGAGGTTTTTTTTTTCCTTCTCCATGTGTGTCCCTTCCAGAATCAGGGGAGAATATATTTCTATGTCAGCCTGGCTACTCAATAAGATTATTAGTCTTTAAAAAAATGGACACAGCCTTTACTTATCCTGACATACCTGACTTGCCAGGGGCAGTCATGATGTGGAGGTGCCGGCGTTGGACTGGGGTAAACACAGTAAGAAGTCTCACAACACTGTGAGACAACACTGTGCTGCCCAGGGGTGGCACAGTGGGTTAGCACTGCTGCCTCACAGCGCCAGGGACCCGGGTTCGACTCCTGGCTTGGATCACTGTCTGTGTTTGCACGTTCTCCTTGTATCTGCATGGGTTTCCTCCGGGTGCTCCGGTTTCCCCCCCACAGTCTGAAAGATGTGCTGGTTAGGGTGCATTGTCCCATGCTAAATTCTCCCTCGGCGTACCCGAGCAGGTGTCGGAGTGTGGCGACTAGAGGATTTTCACAGTAACTTCATTGCAGTGTTAATGTAAGCTTACTTGTGACGAACAAATAACCACTTTTTTTTTTAGAAAAGAGATGCATTTAAGGGGAAGAAGGGTGACAGAATAAAGAAAAGAATATATCTCTACCCCATGAGCTGTGGGTGTCACTGGGCCAGCTTTATTGCCCATCCCTAATTGTCCTTGGACTGAATATTGTGCTTGGCCATTTCAGAGTTTGGAGTCAACCACATTGCTGGGGCTCTGGAGTCACGTGTAGGCCAGACTGGGTAAGGACGGCAGATTTCCTTCCCTAAAGGACGTTAGTGACCCAGATGGGTTTTTCAGACAGCGGTTTCACGCTCATCAGTAGATTCTTAATCCCAGATCTCTTTTTTTTGAAATTGAATTCAAATTCCACCATCTGCCGTGGTGGGATTCGAACCCGGGTCCCTAGGTCCAGCGATAACACCAGCAGGCCATCGCCTCTGGAGTCACACGTACCTGATCAGGTCAGGAAACAAGATTTCTTGCCCTTAAAGGAGCAGCGTGGTGAAGCTGATGGGTTTTTACAACAATCGGTGATAGTTGTCGCAGCCGCCATCACTGAGAATAACTGCTGTGGTGGGATTGGAACCGGCTGCCCCGAGGCCTCTGGATTAGTAGAGCAGTGACAATACCACTACCGATAACGCGTCCCCACTGATGAGGAAGGGTGGGAGGAGGCGCTAGCGGAGCATAAATGCCGGCACGGACTGTCTGGGCTGAATGGCCTGCTGTATAATCCTGGGGCGCTGCTCTCTCTCTTTCCTCAGCACTGGTAGCTGTTCCTATCTGAAATCACTGCTTCCCACACCTCTCCCTGTGGGGCACATCCACCCTGTAAGCTGTGTGTCTGTACTGTCATTTGCACACAGCTCAGGTACCGTCGCCGCTCAGGCTCTGCCTTTTAAATTGGACGGGAGCTCTTCAAACACCCTCGAGCGGAGGCGGGGGAAGTTATCTACGCAGGACTGAGAAAGATGAAATGCCATCACTCACAGCTGGGTTCCTGCACTCCGTGGCGCTGGGTCCATTCAGACGTCACTGATGATGCTAACACTGCTATAAATTTCCCAGACACACACTGTCACGCCAGCCCACTCACACACTAACAGTTTGGATGCATAGTTCTGCCTTCCACTCCGGCAATTACCCGTTCGCAGAGCAGCCTACATTGAGCAAGATGAATCACTCGAATCACACAGCACCAAAGGAGGCCATTTGGCCCATCCTGCCTGTGGCAGCCCTTTAGCAGGGCTTTTCAATTAGTCCTCAGCCTCACAGCAAATCGTGTTCCTCTCGAATCCTCACAATACAGGAGGAGGCCATTTGGCCCATCGAGTCGGCACCGACATCAGTCCGCCCAGGCCCTATCCCAGGAATCCCACATATTTACCCCACTAACCTACACATCCCGGGACACTAAGGGGCAATTTAGCACAGCCAATGCACCCAATCCGAACATTTATGGGTTGTAAGAGGAAATTGGAGGAAACCCACGAAGACACGGGGAGAATGTGCAAACTCCGCACAGACAGTGACCCGAGCTGGGAATCGAACCCGGGTCCCTGGAGTTGTGAGGCAGCAGTGCTAACCACTGTGCCACCCCCTTTTAATTCCCTTTTAAGTTCTGATTGAATCTGCTTCCGTCACCCTTTCAGGAACACATTCCACTTCACAACAAGTCGCTGAGTAAAAAAAAAATCAATTCTTAAGAATTCAGAATATTAGGGGGTTCTTTTACCAATTAACTTAAATCGGTGTCCTCTTATTAGTGGCCTCACTGCTATTCAAACCTCTCATTATATCAAACACTTCTATTCAATTTCCTCTTAACCTTCTCTTGTTCCAAGAGGAACAATCCCAGCTTCTCCAGTCTCTCCACATTAACGGAAGTCCCTCATCCCTGGGAACATTCCAGTAAATCTCCCTCTGCACCCTCTCCAAGGCCTCGATTATCCCGCCGGAAATGTGAACACAATATTCCAGCTGGCTCCCTAACCAGTGACTCAGGAAGGTAAAAACAAAATACTGCGGATGCTGGAATCTGAGACAAAAACAGAAAATGCTGGAAAATCTCAGCAGGTCTGACAGCCTCTGTGGAGGGAGAATCAAGTCTGGATGACCCTTCGTCAGAGCTGTGACTTATAAAGGTTTGGTATAACTTCCCTCCTAAGTCTCTCTTTTGAAAGCCCAAGAATCCTTCTTTAAACAACTTCAAACATTTGTTCACACAATCCCCCTGGATTCTGTGATTAGAACTGGTTGGCTGATAGGCAGGCTTAGCTCTGTCGTCCCAGAGTCACAGGTTGTGGCTTCAGGTCCACTGTGGAAACCTGAGCACCTACAGGCTAAAAAGTCTGACAACACCAGGTTTTAGGATCGTGACAGACACCTCCAGACCCTGAAAGATGCCCTCATAAGAACAGGATATGGTGCTCGACTCATAGATTGACAGTTCCGATGCGCCACAGCGAAAAACCGCACCGATCTCCTCAGAAGGCAAATACGGGACACAGTGGACAGAGTACCCTTCGTCGTCCAGCACTTCCCCGGAGCGGAGAAGCTACGACATCTTCTCCGGAGTCTTCAACATATCATTGATGAAGACGAACATCTCGCCAGGGCCATCCCCACACCCCCACTTCTTGCCTTCAGACAACCACAAAACCTCAAACAGACCATTGTTCTCAACAAACTACCCAGTCTTCAGGAGAACAGTGATTACAATACCACACAATCCTGCCACAGCAACCTCTGCAAGACATGCCGGATCATCGACATGGATACCATCATCACACGTGAGAATACCATCCACCAGGTACATGGTAAATACTCTTGCAACTCGGCCAACATTGTCTACCTGATACGTTGCAAGAAAGGATGTCCCGAAGCATGGTACATTGGGGAGACCATGCAGACGCTACGACAACGGATGAATGAACATCGCTCGACAATCACCAGGCAAGTCTGTTCCCTTCCTGTTGGCGAACACTTCAGTGGTCATGGGCATTCAGCCTCTGACCTTCAGGTAAGCATTCTCCAAGGGGGCCTTCACGACACACGACAGCGCAGAGTCGCTGAGCAGAGACTGATAGCCAAGTTCCGCACACATGAGGACGGTCTCAACAGGGATCTTGGGTTCATGTCGCACTATCTGTAACCCCCGTGACTTGCCTGGGTTTGCAAAACCTCACTTACTGTACTGTCTGGAGACAATACACATCTCTTTAACCTGTGATCAGTGCTCCTTCCACTCACATTATCAGCCACTTCAGGTCTTGAACAGCAGGTTAGGTGTAAGGATTCGCATTCTAATCAGTAATCTCTAAACTGTCTGTGCTTTATATGCTCTGTCTGAGGCCAGAACTCTCCATTCACCTGACGAAGGGGCTAACCCTGAAAGCTTGTGAATCTATTATCAAATAAATCAATTGGACTAAAACCTGGTGTTGTCAGACTTTTTATTGTGTTTACGCCAGTCCAACGCTGGCATACCCACATCATCACCTACAGGCTGCCAGCTCAGCACTGAGGGAGTGCTGCAGTGTCACAGGCGCTGTCTTTCATGTTAAAACTGAGGCCCTGCCTGCCCTCGGATTATTTAGAAGAGGTGGGGGAGCTTTCCCCCGGGATCCCGGCCAATATTTATTCCTCAACCGAAGCCTAGAACACATTATCCGGTCATTGTAAATGTGAGGTTATCCACTTTGGTAGCAATAATAGGAAGACGGATTATTATTTGAATGGGTGTAAATTGAGAGAGGTGGATACTCAGCAAGACATTGGAGTCCTCGTACATTAGTCACTGAAAGTAAGCGTGCAGGTACAGCAGGCAATAAAGAAGGCAAATGGTTTGTTGGCCTTCATAGCGAGAGCATTTGAGTATAGGAATAGGGGTGTTTTGCTGCAATTGTATAGGGCGTTGGTGAGGCCACACCTGGAGTATTGTGTGCAGTTTTGGTCTCCTTATCTGGGGAAGGATGTCCTACGGAGGGAGTACAGCAAAGGTTTACCAGACTGATTCCTGGGGTGGCAGGTCTGTCATACAAGGAGAGACTAAGTCGGTTAGGATTATATTCACTGGAGTTAAGGAGAATGAGAGGGGATCTCACAGAAACCTATAAAATTCTAACAGGGTTAGACAGGGTAGATTCAGAAAGAATGTTCCCCATGGTGGGGGAGTCCAGAACTCGGGGTCATAGTTTGAGGATAAGGGGGAAACCTTTTAGAACTGAGGTGAGGAGAAATTCTTTCACCCAGAGGGTGATGAATGTGTGGAATTCACTCCCACTGAATTTAGTCGAGGCCAAAACATTGTCTGATTTCAAGAAGGAATTAGATTTCACTCTTGGGGCTGAAGGGATCAAGGGGTATGGGGGGGAGGGGGGGGATCAGGATACTGAATTTGGGCGGCACGGTAGCACAGTGGTTAGCACAGCTGCTTCACGGGTCCTGGGTTCGATTCCCGGCTCAGGTCACTGTCTGTGTGGAGTTTGCACATTCTCCTCGTGTCTGCGTGGGTTTCCTCCGGGTGCTCCGGTTTCCTCCCACAGTCCAAAGATTTGCGGGTTAGGTTGATTGGCCATGCTAAATTGCCCCTTAGTGTCCAGGGATGTGTAGGTTAAAGGGCTTAGTGGGTATAATATGTAGGGATATGGGTGGGATTGTGTTTGGTGCAGACTCAATGGGCCGAAAGGCCTCTTTTTCTGCATTGTAGGGTTCTATGATTCTAATTTAATGATCAGCCACGATCATAATGAATGGTGGAGCAGGCTCAAAGGGGCTGAATGGCCTCCTCCTGCTTCTAGTTAAAGTTTGAAGCTTATTTATTAGTCACAAGTAGGCTTACATTAACGCTGCAATGAAGTTCCAGTGAAAATCCCACACTCCGCTGCCTGGATACACTGAGGGAGAATTTAGCACGGCCAATGTATCTAACCAACACGTCTTTCAGTCTGTGGGAGGAAACCGGGGCACCCGGAGGAAACCCACGCAGACATGGGGAGAATGTGCAGACTCCACACAGACAGTGACCCAAGCCGGGAATCGAACCCGAGTCTCTGGTGCTGTGAGGCAGCAGTGCTAACCACTGTGCCACCGTGTTGCCCAATGTATGTTTCTATGATTACCTTACGGTCATGATGTGGAGATGTCGGCGTTGGACTGGGGTAAACACAGTAAGAAGTCTCACAACACCAGGTTAAAGTCCAACCCGTGGCGTTGTGAGACTCCTTACCACGTTACAGTTGCCAGGATCTTACTGAGTGCAAACTGGCTGTTTCAATTCCAAATACGATTATACTTCAACGGAAAATTTAATTGTCTGTAAAGTGCTTTGGAATGTCCTGAGTTTGTGAAAGAGGCTTGTACAATCTTTCTATAAATAGTACGGCTGAGCTTATGTTGTCTCTTCTCAATCTTCACGTCACTCTCCCGTGCAGAGATCTCACCTGTCAGTGTCTGCATCGGTCCGCGTTCTCCCGAACCCTGTTACTATCTCCCTTAACCCACTATCCAGCCTGTCTTGTTTAACGCACACTGGATGCTCACTTTCAGCCTCTCACACACAAACGTACCAATTAGGGGCAGGAGTGAGGCCACTCGGCTCCTTGAGCCTTCTATAAGATCACGGCTGATCTGATTGTAACCTCAGCCCCATATCCCTGCCAGCCGCACTCCCCCCCATAACCTTTCACCACCTCCACCCCCCAGCCCCCCTCCCCCGGGGGGGGGGGGGGGACGTACACAGAAGTGAACACATCGTGCAGAGACGATGCTCCCACAGTCGAACAGCTGCTCGGTACTAACTGATGCAGGTGGGGGAACGGTGGTGGAGGAGATGCCAACACTCTGGGAAATACAGTGTGGTGAGCGATGACGCCATCGTGAGGGGTTGGGGGGGGGTGGGGGAGGATTGGGGGAGGGGGGTGGAAGAAATTGCGTGGGAGAGAAAGAAGGAAATAGGGATGAAAGTGAGAAGGACCCCGACTTTATTGTGGCGACGCAGTGGCACAGCACCGGGGACCTGGGTTCGATTCCAGCCTCGGGTCACTGTCTGTGCGGAGTTTGCACATTCTCCCCGTGTCGACGTGGGTTTCCACCGGGTGCTCCGGTTTTCTCCCGCCGTCTGGAAGACTGTGCGGGTTAGGCGCATCGGCCGTGCTAAATTTCCCCTCAGCGTAAGTTAGTTGGGATTAAGTGTGGGAAATGGGTGGGGTTATGGGGATAGGGTTGGAGAGGGGGGCCCTGGGTGAGACACCCGGGTAGGAGAGTGGGGGCTGAATGGCCTCCGTCTGCACGGAGCGGGTTCTACGATTTTCTCTGACGAGCACAAACTAACACGAAAGAGGCGTTCGATTTGCGACCCAGGATTCTGGTGCAAAGGAAGGTTCTGGAATGTTATCTTCTCAATATGCATTTGCCGTGCCTGATTTTGAACTTTTATTAATGAAATCCACTCAAAAGGATTCTCTCTCTCCTGAAAAAAAAGGGTGATGTATAAATTACCTCCTAAATAGTACTGGCTGAAACTGGGCAGGTTTTAATTGGTCTCCCACAGACAGTTGCATACGTATTTGACAGAAAGTATTACTAATACAGTATGGAAAAGCAGTCAGCCCACGCATGATTAAGTTTAGCTGCCAGGGTGCGGGGGAGTATTTGGTAGAATTCGCACACCTCGATACAATCAGTGACAGGTTCAGCTTAAAAGAACGGATTTGCATTTCCATAGCGTCTTTCACGGCCTCGGGATGTTCCCCAGGCAAGTTCCAGCCCACTTTTGAAGTGTGGTCACCATCGAGATGTAGGAACAGTACCAGGCAATTGGTGCACTGTATACCCTGATGCGTATAGGGTGGAGAGGGTACTACCTCCGGGTATTGGGGGGGGCGGGGGAATGGGGGGGAATGGGGGGGGATGAGGGGGGTTGCCCCAGTGCTTGTGGGGGGCCCCCTCTGGATATAGGGGGGTGTTGTCCCAATGCTTGTGGGGGGCCCCCTCTGGGTATGGGGGGGAGTTGCCCCAATGTTTGTGGGGGGCCCCCTCTGGGTATGGGTGGGAGTTGCCCCAATGTTTGTGGGGGGACCCTCTGGGTATGGGGGGGGGGTTGCCCCAATGTTTGTGGGGGGCCCCCTCTGGGTATGGGTGGGAGTTGCCCCAATGTTTGTGGGGGGACCCTCTGGGTATGGGGGGGGTTGCCCCAATGTTTGCGGGGGGCCCCCTCTGGGTATGGGGTGGGGGGGGTTGGGGGTTTATTTTTTGCACTCTGTGGAGTTGACCTTGTAGCTCTATCAGGCCCCACAGAGGCAGGTCAAACCAGACCTCCAGTTTCTCTGCGCACTGAGTGCCAGGAAATCTGGAGAGAAAGCTCAGCTGTGCATCTGGCGAGACACACACGCAGGTTTTCCGATTGAACCTGACACTCTGGGACAATTTCACCCCACATCCTCCTCACAATTTATTTTCCCATTGTTCTAGGTTTCATAGGGGTGGCACGGTGGTACAGTGGTTAGCGCTGCTGCCTCACGGTGCCAGGGATGCGGGTTCGATGCTCGGCTTGGGTCACTGTCTGTGTGGAATCTGCACACTCTCCCCATGTCTGCGTGGGTTTCCTCCGGGTGCTCCAGTTTTCTCCCACAGTCTGAAGGATGGGCATTGACCCGAACAGGCGCCGGAATGTGGCGACTAGAGGAATTTCACATTAGGGGACGAGGGGAACTTCACTGCAGTGTTAATGTAAGCCTTACTTGTGACTAATAAATAAACCTTTTTTTAAAAAATCAGCAAATTTCGCTCCCGTACCTACATTGATAGGAATTGTCAATAGTTGAGGTTTCGATACTGATTGCTGTGGTACTTAACTGTTTGCATCTTGTCAACAGTAAGTGGCCCACTTATGCCTCCCACTTATGTTTCCTGTTTGCTAACTAATCCTCTCAACATATTAATATGTTATCCCCGACATCACAAGCTCTTATTTTACAGAGTAACCTTTGACGTGGCACCTTGTAAATACCTTCTAGAAATCCAAGTACAGGACATCCACTGGTTCCCCTCTATCCATCTTCTTTGTTACTTCCTCAAAGAACTCCAACAAATGAGTCAAACATAAATTTTCCTTTCATGTGTTGACTCGACCTGAGTGCATTGAGAATTCCTAAGTGTATTCCTGCTGTAACCTCCTTAATAAAAGATCCCAGAAAGATGGAATTTCCGACAATGCAATATCCCGTACACCCATTCCGAACCCTCATCCCTGTCCCCTCCTGGGATGGGGAGGGAGGTTTTCGGATGGGGAGGGGGAGTTGGGATGGGGAAGGGTGAGCTTCAGGATGGGGAAGTGGGGGGAATCAGGATGGGGAAGGGGAGGAATCGGGATGGGGAAGTGGGGGGAAATCGGGATGGGGGAGAGGGGGTCGGGATGGGGGAGCTTCCGATCCCCCCCAGCTAGGGTGAGCTTCAAAAACTGGGCGGGCAGCTTCAGCACCCGGATAAGGTCCGACCGGAAGCAGCGGCAAACGTGGGAAATTTGGAAAAATCTCCTTGTGCATTCGAACGTTCGTCACCTGTAATTCCTCCGGTGACTCACTGCCCCCGTAGATCACTGACAGCTTCAGAGAAAGAACTCTCCAACCTGTGAGTGTCTGCACGTAATAAATACTTCCAAACACTTACATTTCATAAAAAATTAAAAAAATACAAGGAAACTATTTGAAATTCCCTCTTTAAAAAAAATCCTCCATTTCCACAGCCTGTAGAAAGATCGACTGAACTGTAACCTGATCAATAGCCTGCCCCACGTTAACACTCAGTGTGAGGATAAACACTATGGAATTAACATACAGACATCCAGATAAGTCTGAAAACGGAAATGGTTTTAAATCTGCTGGATTCTGACTCAGACAATGTTAATTAACTTTCTTTAAGGAGATTTGGCATGTCAGCTATGACTCTCACCAACTTTTACAGATGCACCATAGAAAGCATTCTTTCTGGGTGTATCACAGCTCGGTATGGGCTCCTGCTCTGCCCAAGACCACAAAAGATCATGAATGTAGCCCAATCCACATCACATCAGGAGGTGTAAAGGAGAACATGCCCCTGTCTACATCAATGGAGATGAAGTAGAAAGGGTCGAGAGCTTCAAGTTTTTAGGTATCCAGATCACCAACAACATGTCCTGGTCCCTTCATGCCGACACTATAGTTAAGAAAGCCCACCAACACCTCTACTTTCTCAGAAGGCAAAGGAAATTTGGCATGTCAGCTACCACTCTCACCAACTTTTACAGATGCACCATTGAAAGCATTCTTTCTGGTTGTATCGCAGCTTGTTCTGGGCTCCTGCTCTGCCCAAGACCGCAAGGAACTACAAAAGGTTGTGAATGTAGCCCAATCCATCACACAAACCAGCCTCCCATCCACTGCCTCTGTCTACACTCCCCGCTGCCTCGGCAAAGCAGTCAGCATAATTAAGGATCCCACACACCCCGGACATTCTCTCTTCCACCTTCTTCCGTTGGGAAAAAGATACAAAAGTCTGAGGTCACGTACCGACCGACTCAAGAACAGCTTCTTCCCTGCTGCTGTCAGACTTTTGAATGGACCTACCTCGCATTAAGTTGATCTTTCTCTACACCCTAGCTATGACTGTAACACTACATTCTGCACTCTCTCCTTTCCTTCCCCCCATGTAGTCTTGTTTGTACAATGCGCAAGAAACAATACTTTTCACTACATCCCAATACTTGCGACAATAATAAATCAAATCCAATCAACTAATAGCTGATTGATAAGCATCTCTGCTCCTGTTTGCTGTCTATTCTATGATGGGATGGAATAAAACAGCAAATGGTGCATGCACGGCACTGGTATAAAATGCAGCCTTAGAGACAGGCTGGAACGGGCAGAGCCTGGACCGGGGGACCCAGTGACCCAGAGTCAGTACTCGGGAATGGACAACCGAAACTGCTCAGCAGTGCCACAGAGTGGTCAGAGTGCGCCACGTCATAAAACATCCCAACAATGACACGTCGAAAACTCAAGGTGCACTTATTTGGTCACAAGATTAACTTCCAACCATCTCACATCTATCGCTAAGAGCGCAGAGGCTTGGGAGAAAGTACAGAAAAGGTTTACCAGGATGTTGAAACCAAAAGAGAAAATGCTGGAAAACCTCGGCAGGTCTGGCAGCATCTGTGAGGAGAGAATAGAGCCGGCGTTTCCAGTCCAGGTGACCCTTTGTCAAGTTTTTACCAGGATGTTGCCTGGTACGGAGGGTATTAGCTACAAGGAGAGGTTGAATGAACTGGGACTGTTCTCCCTGGAAAGATGGAGGCTGAGGGGGCGACCTGATAGACATTTATAAAATTATGAGGGGTACTGATGAGGTGAACAATTAGAGGCTTTTCCCAGGGCAGAAATGACAATTAGAAGAGGGCACAAATTCAAGGTAAGCGGGGGAAGATTCAGTGGAGATGTGCGGGGGAAGTTTTTTATACAGAGGGTGGTGGGGGCCTGGAATGCACTGCCCGGTAAGGTGGTTGAGACAAATACATTAACCATATTAAAGATTTATCTTGGACAGACACATGAACAGGCGGGGAATGGAGGGATACAGACAGTTGGTCAAGAAAGGACAATGTGATAGGCACAGGTTTGGAGGGCCGAAGGGCCTGTTCCTGTGCTCTTCTGTTCTTTGTTCTATCTCCTCTGGCAGCCTCTTCCCCTGCCTGGGCTCTTCACCTGCAGAAACCCTCACCTGCGCTTGAGTTTTTAAAAATTTATTAAAGTCACAAGCGGGCCTGTATTAACACGGCAATGAAGTTACTGCGAAAATCCCCTAGTCGCCACACTCTGGCGCCTGTTTGGGTACACGGAGGGGGAATTTAGCACAGCCAATGCACTGAACCAGCACGCCTTTCAAACTGTGGGAGGAAACCGGAGGAAACCCACACAGACATGGGGAGAATGTGCAAACTCCACACAAACAGTGACCCAAGCTGGGAATCAAACCCAGGTCCCTGGTGCTGTGAGGCAGCAATGCTAACCACTGTGCTGCCCTGTGTATTATTGAGTGAGAGTGGACTATTCCAAAACTCTCCAAGACTTTCTCCTCACAGGATGATGTCGGCAACTGGAAGGTTCTTTTAAGTTTGGCAACGTCTATTCTGAGCTTACCTTTCTGAGTTCGGGGGTCACTGGGTCCAGTGCTCTGACCCTTCATCCTGTTCAGGTGCTTTTGATTGCCATCTTGTATCTCACCGTAGCTCAGGTCGTAAGCGTTGGCGTAGTTAGCAGGATGCTCCCCAGCCTTGGTTTTGATTTGGTCGACCCTCCAATGATGGTTCCTCTCTTGCTCCATGCCGGGCTGCAGCACGCTCCCACTCTGTTCAAACAAATAGGACGCCATTAAATCCCGCAGCTGCCTCCAGTCCCACTCCTGCCGGCTCGGTGCTGCGGGGCCACTCCAACTAGACTCGGGCATCATGGGCACCTGCCTCCGAATACGCAGTGGCTCGCTGTGTCGGCGGGACGGAGGCGTGTCGGCCGGGAGAGGACGGGTGTTTTCGGCAATCGCTTCCATTGGACTGTCTCGATAACCAAACTACAAGATGGAGAAGAAGAAAAGAAACTGAGGTTCCCCTTCATACTCAAGAGCCGATAGATCTTACCCCAGTCTCCTCAACAGCAAGGAGTCCGGGTGAACAGGAAGAATTGAAGACCATTCGGCCCCTCGAGCCTGGTCCCACCATTCATTGTGGCCGACCTTGGGATTTCAACTCCTATTTCCTGTTCACTCCCCATATCCCTTAATTCCCGGAGAAACCAAGAGGTCTGTCCATCCCAGCGTTAAATATCATCAGCGATGGAGCATCCACAACCCTCTGGGGGGAGAGAATTCCAAAGATTCACAACCCTTTGAGTGAAGAAGTTCCTCTTCAACTTAGTCCTAAATCTGCTCTCCCTTATTTTGAGGCCATGCCCCCGAGTTCTAGTTTCACCCAGAGTGGGAACAACCTCCCTGCTTCTATCTTATCTATCTCATCTACCCCCTTCATAATCCGATATGTTTCTATAAGGTCTATAAGAAAATATAAACCCAATTTACTCGGTTTCTCATTACAGGACATCCCAATGACTAATCCAGTCAACCTTTGGCCAAATGTCCCCAATTCCAGTACATTCTTTCTTAATGTACGGAGACCAAAACTGCACACGATATTCCAGATGTGATCTTACCAATCCCTAGGACAACTGTAGTAAGACTTCCCCACAATCCATTGGATGTGCCAAAGTGAGACATTACCAGTAAAAATACAAATAAAAATACTGAGCTACTGGAGAACAGAAAACTCACTAAAATATTCAACAGGTCTACGGAGAGAGAAACAGAGTTAACGACTCAGGTTCTGACAAAGGGTCATTAACCTAAAATTGGGTGGCACAGTGGTTAGCACTGCTGCTTCACAGCTCCAGGGACCTGGGTTCGATGCCAGGCTTGGGTCACTGTCTGTGTGGAGTTTACACATTCTCCTCGTGTCTGCATGGGTTTCCTCCAGGTGTTCCAGTTTCCTCCCAAAGATGTGCAGGTTATGTTGATTGGCCACGCTCAAATTGCCCGTTAGTGTCCTGAGATGTGTAGGTTAGAGGGATTAGTGGGTATAATATGTAGGGATATGGGGGTAGGGCCTGGGTGGGATAGTGGTTGGTGCAGACTCGATGGGCCGAATGGCCTCTTTCTGCACTGTAGGGATTCTATGATTTTTAAAAGGCTAACTGGTTTTCCCTCCAGATGCTGCCAGGGGTTATGTACTCCAGGTGTGGGCAAGACCAGAACAAGGGGCCAGGAACAGAAGACAGTAATCCATAAATCCGACAGGGAACTCAGGAGAACTAGGTTCACTCGGCTGATACCGGAGATGAGGGGGTTGGCCTATGAACAGAGACTAAATAGACTGGGTCTGTACTTGTTGGAGTTTAGAGGGCTGAGGGGGGATCTTATAGAGACGTATAAGATAATGAAAGGGATGGATAGGGTAGAGGTAGAGAGATTCTTCCCGCTTAGAAAGGACAGCAGGACTAAAGCCTCAAGATAAAGGGGGGGGCGGTTTAGAACGGAGTTGAGGAAGAACTTCTTCACTCAAAGGGTGGTGAATCTCTGGAATTCTCTGCCCGTTGAAGTGGTGGAGGCTGCCTCGCTGAATATATTTAAGACACGGGTAGATAGGTTTTTGACAGACAAGGGAATTAAGGGTTATGGGGAGAAAGCGGGAAAGTGGAACTGATCCACTTCAGATCAGCCATGATCTTATTGAATGGCGGGGCAGGCTCGAAGGGCTAGATGGCCTACTCCTGCTCCTATTTCTTACGTTCTTATGAGAAGAAACTTCCCGACTCGGGGAGTGGCGAGAATGCGGGATCCGCTGACACAGGGAGTGCCCGCGTTTGATGCATTTGGAGCAGAAGTTAGAAAAGGTCACGAGGGAGAGAGAGATGGAAGGATAGGCCGGAGAGGGCCAAGTAAAATGAGGGCGGAGGAGGTTTGTGTGAAGGATGAACACCAGCAGGAAGTGGGGGGGCTGAATGGCCTGTTTCTGTGCAAATTTCATCACCCATTCTCCCTGGAGAACAGAAGATTGCTGGGAGGTTTGATAGAGATTCCCTAGGGAGAATCCCTACAATGCAGGGAGGGGCCATTCAGCCCATCGAGTCTGCATCAACTCTCTAACACAGCATCCCACCCAGGTCCTTTGAGGCAGTAGTTCTAACCACAAAGGAGAAGATTTTCCCCATTGATGAAAGGATCTAGAACCAGAGGGTGCCAATTTAAGGCAGCACTGTGGCACAGTGGTTAACTTCTCGGGTTTAATTCTCGGCTTGGGTCACCGTCTGTGCGGAGTTTGCACATTCTCCCCGTGTCTGGGTGGGTTTCCTCCGGGTGCTCCGGTTTCCTCCCAGGATGAGAAAAGTATCAGCCACGATTGAGTGGCGGGGCAGACCTGATGGGCCGAGTGGTCTAATTCTGCTCCAATGTCTTACAGGTGGGATACTCTGCTGGAGGTTTGGTACAGACTAGTGGGCCCAATGGCCTCCTTCTGCACTGTAGGGATTCCATGGTTAACAGCAGCAGAACTACAGCCGCCATTTTGTCTTCCTGCAGTGAGTGGTTCGGGTCTGGAATTCACTGCCTGAGATCCGGCTGAGGCGGGGCAGCTCCATCCAGGCTTTCCAAAGGCAATTGGATCATTATCTCAAGAAGAAAAAAATTGTCACCGCTGGTGGGATTATGAGAGTGGCTCTGGCAGAGAGCTTGCATGGGCATGATGGGCCCAATAGCCTCCCGTGTGCTGTCATTTGTAAGAACATAAGAAATATCTGATGAGTCATGGAGTAGAATCCCTACAGTGCAGAAGGAGGCCATTTGGCCCATTGAGGCAACAATCCCAAACAAAGCCTATCCCCGTAACCCCAGGTATTTACCCTATAAATACCCCTAAACTACATGTCATGGGACAATTTAACATGGCCAATCCACCTAACCCACATATCTTTGGAAACCGGAGCACCCCAGAGGAAACCCATGCAGACACGGGGAGAATGTACAGGCAGTGATCCAAGCCGGGAATTGAACCCAGGTCCCTGTGAGGCAGCAGTGCTAATCACTGTGCCTCCATAACTGAACGTAAGCGGCTCCTTCAAGGAAGGGCGCACCCCAGCCCAACCTCCACCCACTGGAACATCAAAGGCAACCTTGTCTTGAGCAGCGGAGGTGAAGGGTAACACACAAAGACCCACCTTGGGAAGCAGATAGGTTTCCAACATTTCCCCGTCCAGGCTGGCTTCAGGATGCAGCCGGGGTTGATCTCCATACAGGATGAACTGCAGGTAGCGACGGATCAGAGACGGAGGCCATTGCTCCACTGACGACATGGAGACCCCCACTGGATAAACACCTCTGCCCACAGGCCACTGCAGCCTAAACACAAAGACCATCAATAACATCTTAACCTCAAAATCAGGCCAGGGCCAAGCGGTCAAGCAGCTATCAGCCTCTAGGTGGCAGTGCAGGCTGAAGCGTCCATCTCATTGCTGGCCAAGAGTCTATTCTTCAACAATAATGGCACACACTTATACCCTTCAAAGCAACACTGTTGTAAAAGGACTGTATTTCAACCATTTATCAGTATCAAACACTCCCAGGACAGGTACAGCACGGGGTTAGATACAGAGTAAAGCTTCCTCTACACTGTTTCCCATCAAACACTCCCAGGACAGGTACAGCACGGGGTTAGATCCAGAGTAAAGCTCCCTCTACACTGTCCCCCATCAAACACTCCCAGGACAGGTACAGCACGGGGTTAGATACAGAGTAAAGCTCCCTCTACACTGTCCCCCATCAAACACTCCCAGGACAGGTACAGCACGGGGTTAGAAACAGAGTAAAGCTTCCTCTACACTGTTTCCCATCAAACACTCCCAGGACAGGTACAGCACGGGGTTAGATCCAGAGTAAAGCTCCCTCTACACTGTTTCCCATCAAACACTCCCAGGACAGGTACAGCACGGGGTTAGATCCAGAGTAAAGCTCCCTCTACACTGTCCCCCATCAAACACTCCCAGGACAGGTACAGCACGGGGTTAGATACAGATTAAAGCTCCCTCTACACTGTCCCCCATCAAACACTCCCAGGACAGGTACAGCACGAGGTTAGATACAGAGTAAAGCTCCCTCTACAGTGTCCCCATCAAACACTCCCAGGACAGGTACAGCACGGGGTTAGATACAGAGTAAAGCTCCCTCTACACTGTCCCCATCAAACACTCCCAGGACAGGTACAGCACGGGGTTAGATATAGAGTAAAGCTCCCTCTACACTGTCTCGCATCAAACACTCCCAGGACAGGTACAGCACAGGGTTAGATACAGAATAAAGCTTCCTCTACACTGTCCCCCATCAAACACTCCCAGGACAGGTACAGCATGGGGTTAGATACAGAGTAAAGCTCCTTCTACACTGTCCCCATCAAACACTCCCAGGACAGGTACAGCACGGGGTTAGATACAGAGTAAAGCTCCCTCTACACTGTCTCCCATCAAACACTCCCAGGACAGGTACAGCACGGGTTAGATACAGAGTAAAGCTCCCTCTACACTGTCTCCCATCAAACACTCCCAGGACAGGTGCAGCACAGGGTTAGATACAGAGTAAAGCTCCCTCTACACTGTCCCCATCAAACACTCCCAGGACAGGTACAGCACGGGGTTAGATACAGAGTAAAGCTCCCTCTACACTGTCCCCCATCAAACACTCCCAGGACAGGTACAGCATGGGGTTAGATACAGAGTAAAGCTCCCTCTACACTGTCCCTATCAAACACTCCCATGACAGGTACAGCACGGGGTTAGATACAGAGTAAAGCTCCCTCTACACTGTCCCTATCAAACACTCCCAGGACAGGTACAGCACGGGGTTAGATACAGAGTAAAGCTCCCTCTACACTGTCCCCATCAAACACTCCCAGGACAGGTACAGCATGGGGTTAGATACAGAATAAAGCTCCCTCTACAGTGTCCCCCATCAAACACCCCCAGGACAGGGACAGCACGGGGTTAGATACAGAGTAAATCTTCCTGTGAACATTTCAAAATAGGGAATTTATTAAGTTTTGGCTGACAAAAAGAAAATGAATGAAATGTTAGTTTAGTGCGGTCGGATCTGGTGTAAAGAGGAGACACCTAACCACTAATAGTGAGTCAGTGGCTGGATATTGAAAGGTATTACTATCTTGTGAAGCATGTATTTTAGCTGGTGTTATTACAGAGCAGTTATTTCCTCCTCCTGTGCTTTCTATCCAGTTAAACTGTACCTGTCGTCTGCCAGAGGCACTGTGCTCAGTCGCGGCTGCTGAGGGAGGAGCTTTGGGATCTTTTCCATCTCCATGGAGATCACATACTGCGTGATGTCATCTTGCCATGACAACCCTAAAAAAGATGCAAGACAGACTGGAGTTAAACACAAAGAAACGGCCGCTGCTGAAGAAGCTTGCAATCATTTGGCACGGAGGCTGGGGGAGAGCGAGAGGGCGAGAGACAGAGAGAGGGGAAGGGCTTTGAAATATCAATCAACAGCGCAGATAAATTCATGGCCATCACTGAATCCAGTAGGGAATTCGGGAGAAAGCACTTCACCCACAGACAGAACTCAGTGCCACACAGAGTGGCCAAGGTGAAAGGTCCAGATACATTTCAGGGGAAGCTGGATAAACACATGAGGAGTGAACGGGAAGGAGTTTGGGAACACTGGGATTGTACACAATAAGAAGTCTCACAACACCAGGTTAAAATCCAACCAGTTTATTTGATAGTAAATCTCAAAAGCTTGTGAGTTTACTATCAAATAAATGGGTTGGACTTTAACCTGATGTTGTGAGACTTCTTGCTGTGTTTACCCCAGTCTAACGCCGGCATCTCCACATTGTATATAATGGGGGTGAATGAGTTTGGGTCCATTGGGATTGTATATAATGGGAGTGAATGAGTTTGGGTCCATTGGGATTATATATAATGGGAGTGAATGAGTTTGGGTCCATTGGGATTGTATATAATGGGAGTGAATGAGTTTGGGTCCATTGGGATTGTATATAATGGGAGTGAATGAGTTTGGGTCCACTGGGATTGTATATAATGGGAGTGAATGAGTTTGGGTCCATTGGGATTATATATAATGGGAGTGAATGAGTTTGGGTCCATTGGGATTATATATAATGGGAGTGAATGAGTTTGGGTCCATTGGGATTATATATAATGGGAGTGAATGAGTTTGGGTCCATTGGGATTGTATATAATGGGAGTGAATGAGTTTGGGTCCATTGGGATTGTATATAATGGGAGTGAATGAGTTTGGGTCCATTGGGATTATATATAATGGGAGTGAATGAGTTTGGGTCCATTGGGATTGTATATAATGGGAGTGAATGAGTTTGGGTCCATTGGGTTATATATAATGGGAGTAAATGAGTTTTGGTCCATTGGGATTATATATAATGGGAGTGAATGAGTTTGGGTCCATTGGGATTGTATATAATGGGAGTGAATGAGTTTGGGTCCATTGGGATTATATATAATGGGAGTGAATGAGTTTGGGTCCATTGGGATTATATATAATGGGAGTGAATGAGTTTGGGTCCATTGGGTTATATATAATGGGAGTGAATGAGTTTGGGTCCACTGGGATTGTATATAATGGGAGTGAATGAGTTTGGGTCCATTGGGATTATATATAATGGGAGTGAATGAGTTTGGGTCCACTGGGATTGTATATAATGGGAGTGAATGAGTTTGGGTCCATTGGGATTGTATATAATGGGAGTGAATGAGTTTGGGTCCATTGGGATTATATATAATGGGAGTGAATGAGTTTGGGTCCACTGGGATTGTATATAATGGGAGTGAATGAGTTTGGGTCCATTGGGATTATATATAATGGGAGTGAATGAGTTTGGGTCCATTGGGATTATATATAATGAGAATGAATGAGTTTGGGCCCATTGGGATTGTATATAATGGGAGTGAATGAGTTTGGGTCCATTGGGATTATATATAATGGGAGTGAATGAGTTTGGGTCCATTGGGATTGTATATAATGGGAGTGAATGAGTTTGGGTCCATTGGGATCATATATAATGGGACTGAATGAGTTTGGGTCCATTGGGATTATATATAATGGGAGTGAATGAGTTTGGGTCCATTGGGATTATATATAATGGGAGTGAATGAGTTTGGGTCCATTGGGATTATATATAATGGGAGTGAATGAGTTTGGGTCCATTGGGATTATATATAATGGGAGTGAATGAGTTTGGGTCCATTGGGATTGTATATAATGGGAGTGAATGAGTTTGGGTCCATTGGGATTATATATAATGGGAGTGAATGAGTTTGGGTCCATTGGGATTGTATATAATGGGAGTGAATGAGTTTGGGTCCATTGGGATTGTATATAATGGGAGTGAATGAGTTTGGGTCCATTGAGATTGTATATAATGGGAGTGAATGAGTTTGGGGTCAATTGGGATTGTATATAATGGGAGTGAATGAGTTTGGGTCCATTGGGATTGTATACTCACTCAGCCATTTCAGAGGTCAGTTAAGAGTCAGCCACATTTCTTTCCCTGAAGGACAGTGGTGAACCAGATGGGTTTTGCCAACAATCGATGATAGTTCTATCAAATATAGTCATTGTTAAATGACTGGTTTTATATTCCAGATTTATTAATTGAATTTAAATTCCACCAGCTGCCGTGGTGGTGGGATTTGAACCTATGCCCCCAGAGCATGAGTCTGTGCTGCTGGATTACTCGGCCAGTGACAATACCACTACACCACCACATCCCCAGTATGTGCCCTTTATAATTGAATGGTTGGAGCAGTCGCTCGATTCTCTGTGGTCCTTACCTTGTAGCATCAGCTGCTTTAATACCCCTTGTAAACGCTGGAGGAGGGCAGCTGATATGTCGTACTGGGTCCTGGTTGGCACCATGGCATCTTGGCAGTGCCCAAACAGTCCATCTAAATTAAACAAGAATGCCTTTTTAGTTTCGGTACTGGGATGTTCCCCTTTCCAACTTAACACAGGGAGAGACCAAAAACATTTACAACCAGGGCAAGTTTAAAAGCCTGTAGAAGGAAGGAAACGGTGGTGCAGTGAGTAGCATCCCTGCCTCTGAGCCAGATGTTCTGGGTTCAAATCCCACTCTGTGACGTACCAGGGAAGGTTGCTTTTGAAACATGGTGAACCAGGTTGAGTTTCAAACTACAAAAACATAAGAACGAGGAGGAGGAGGAGGCCATTTGGCCCTTCGAGCCTGCCTACCATTCATCACGATCATGGCTGATCATCCAACTCAATAGCCCAATCCTGCTTTCTCCCCACAACCTTTAATCCCTTTCGCTCCAAGTGCTAATGTCTAATTTTGCCCCTGTAATTGAGTTCTCTTTAAGTACACATACCACTGGCTGTTGAAAGTTCCTCTGCACTCAGTGGCTCGCAGCACACTTCCAAGCTGACCTGCTCCAGATCTCATTCTCCACACGGAAAGATTTCTCCCCCTATGCTTTGACCCAGTTAATTAGTTACGTACAGAGAGCAGGCTCTACGCTACAATCTCCATCTCAGACACACTATCTATAGGTCAACTTATTTACAATGAATAACAAGTGGGTTGTTAAATCAGAATCCACCTGATTACTCTGCAATTTGCTGGTTTCGAGGCTGTGAGGATGTTCACTCCATCATTTAGCTTAAACCCTTGTTAAAACATGAAAGTTGCTAAGGTTTAAAGTTTATTTATCAGCATCATGTGTAGGCTTACATTAACACTGCAATAAAGTTACTGTGAAAATCCCCTAGTCGCCACACTCCTGTGCCTGTTTGGGTAACACCGAGGGAGAATTTAGCACGGCCAATGCACCCTAACCAGCACATCTTTCAGACTGTGGGAGGAAACTGGAGCACCCAGTACCCAGCTGTACTACTGACCAGAATTTTACTGTCTCACCTGCCCCAGAAATAGAGGTTATTTTGCAGGATGGAAGTATCAATCACCAGGGGTACAGATTCAAGGTGAGAGGGGGGAGTTTAAGGGAGGTGTGCGGGGAGCAGGGGGGGGGTTTCATATAGAGAGTGGTGGGTGCCTGGAACTCGCTGCCAGATGAGATGGTGGAAGCAGGCACATAAGCAACATTTAAGAGGCATTTGGATAGGTACATGAATAGGGGGGAAATAGAGAGTTACAGGCCGAGTAAGGGCAGAAGGGTTTTTTTTACATTAGTTAGAGCAGCATGATCAACATGGGCTTAGAGGGCCGAAGGGCCTGTTCCCGTGCTGTAGTTTAACTGGATTGTTCTTCAAAAGAGCCAGCACAGACTCAATGGGCCAAATGGCCTTCTTCTGAGCTGTGTCATTCTATGACTATATGATGTAAAACAGCTGGAGTCAGCCGCCTTGTTTTCAGTAAGCAGTAAAATCAGATAGATTAAGATATAGATCTACTTAAATAATTCAGCAGCAAGCTTTTGTGTGTTTAAAATGAAGAAGTTACTTGTTCTCACATGTTTATCCTGAATTAATGCAGTATTACATACACTGTCTCAAGCACATGCACACACACTCACGCACGTGAGATTAAAGAAAGATAAAAATCATAAAAGTTAAAAGTTCATTTATTAGTCACAAGTCAGGCTTATATTAACACTGTGAAATTCCCCTAGACACCAAACTCTGGCATCTGTTCAGGTCACTGCACCTAATCAGCACGTCTTTCAGACTGTGGGAGGAAACCAGAGCACCCGGAGGAAACCCACGTAGACTTGAGGAGAATGTGCAGACTCCGCACAGACAGTGACCAAAGCCAGGAATCAAACCCAGGCCCCTGGCGCTGTGAGGCAGGAGTGCTAACCACTGTGCTACTGTGCCACCCATATGTACTTTTACAGATTACAGTTAATTCAGTCTTTGGTTTGACAGGACAGGAATTCCTTGAATGGATTTGATGACTTATATTTGAACTGAGCATCTTGAAAAGCCAAGAGTTTCAATCAAGTCATTGTCCAGCTATAAGTCCACCCCTTGCATGGTCAGTTTTACTTCGACCAGTGGGCAGTTTACTCTGCAGGTACATTGCGACAAAGGGAATTTTCGACGATTTCCTGGCAATCTCTGTGGGCGGCTCGGTGGCACAGTGGTTCGCGCTGCTGTCTCACGGCACCAGCAACCCGGGTTCAATTCTCGGCTTGGGTCACTGTCAGTGCAGAGTCTGCACATTCTTCCCATGTCTGCGTGGGTTTGCCCTTGGGTGCTCTGCTTTCCTCCCACAGTCCGAAAGATGTGCTGGTTAGGGTGCATTGGCCGTGCTAAATTATCCTTCGGCATACGCGAACGGGCGCCAGAGTGTGGCAACTAGGGGATTTTCACAGTAACTTCATTACAGTGTTAACGTCAGCCTAATTGTGACATCAATAAATAATATTTTTTAAAAACTTTACCAATTTGTGACATTTATTTTCGGTTAAATTCCATTTGCCACTTATCTGCCCATTTAACCATTCCGTCGATATCTTCTTGTAGCCTGACACTTCGCCTCACTGTTAACCACCCATCCAATCTTTGTGTCATCCGCAAACTTACTAATCCTACCCCACACATGGTCATCAATGTCATTTATATAAATGACGAATAATAGGGGGCCCAACTCAGAACTTGAGCCTTGTTCTGCTTTCAGGGATATCTCAGTAATCTTTGTTACAAGTGGGATTTCAAGCCAGCCATGTCCCTGGTAATAGTTATGATGCGGAGATGTCGGCGTTGGACTGGGGTAAACACAGTAAAGAGTCTGACAACACCAGGTTTAAGTCCAAACAATTTATTTGATAGTAAACTCACAAGCTTTTGGGGTTTGTCCCTTCGTCAGGTGACGAAGGGACAAACCCCGAAAGCCTGATAATAGTTAGGCATTGGGGATATAAAAGGTGTCATTTCCCCTTTGTGTTAAAAAACCTGATCTATATCCGGATTTTCCCTGGTTACAGTTCAGCTCAGGTTCAGAGTCTTGTGATGATAGATATGGTCCTGAGTGCCAAGGCCCCCCTCCTGGGTTCCTTACATGCTAGCAGTTTTCTTTAATATGCTGGGGTTTCGCACAAGTGTATCCTGAATTAATGCAATATTACATACACTGTCTCAAGCACATGTGCACACACATGAGATTAAAGGGCAGCTTCCTGTTGATTTACTGCCAAGCTCTTTCTTTTAAAAGTGAGAGATTGATCTTCTACACTCTCCATTTTGGATTCAGAATTGTAGGAGACGGAGGGTGATGACAGTGCTTTAGTGACTGGAAGCCAGTGTCCACTGGCGTATCACAGGGATCTGTGTTGGGCCCCCTATTGTTATTATATAAATAAGAACATAATAAGAACATAGGAACATAAGAAATAGGAGCAGGAGTAGGCCATCTAGCCCTTCGAGCCTGCCCCGCCATTCAATAAGATCATGGCTGATCTGTCGTGGCTCAGTTCCACTTTCCCGCCCTCTCCCCATAACCCTTAATCCCCTCTCTTATCAAGAACCCATCAACCCGCGTCTTAAAAATATTTAGCGAGGCAGCCTCCACCACTTCAATGGGCAGAGAATTCCAGAGATTCACCACCCTTTGAGTGAAGAAGTTCCTCCTCAACTCCGTTCTAAACCGCCTCCCCTTTATCTTGAGGCTGTGCCCCCTAGTCCTACTGTCCTTTCTGAGCGGGAAGAGTCTCTCCACCTCTATCCTATCCATCCCATTCATCATCTTATACGTCTCAATGAGATCTCCCCTCATTCTTCTAAATTCTAACGAGTACAAGCCTAGTTTATTCAGCCTCTCCTCATAGTTCAACCCCCTCAACTCCGGTATCAGCCTAGTAAACCTCCTCTGCACTCCCTCCAAGGCCAAAATATCCTTGCGTAAGTACAGCGACCAAAACTGCACACAGTACTCCAGCTGCGGCCTCACCAATGCCCTATACAGCCGCAGCAAGACCTCCCTACTTTTATATTCAATCCCCCTCGCAATGAAGGCCAGCATCCCATTAGCCTTCCTGACCACCTGCTGCACCTGCAGGCTGGGTTTTTGCGACTCACGCACAAGGACCCCAAGGTCCCTCTGCACCGTCGCCTGCTGCAGTTTTTCGCCACGTAAGTAATAGTCCTTCCTACCATTATTCCTGCCAAAGTGGACCACCTCGCACTTACCAACATTAAATTCCAATTGCCAGTTCCTGACCCATTCGCCCAGCCTATCTAGATCCTTCTGCAGACTCTCCACACCCTCCGCACAATTTGCCGTTCCACCAATCTTGGTGTCATCAGCAAATTTTGACACCATACACTCGGTTCCCTCCTCCAGATCATCTATATAAATGGTAAATAGCTGAGGCCCCAGCACCAACCCCTGGGGCACTCCACTAGTCACCAACCGCCAATCCGAATAGCACCCATTAACCCCCACTCTCTGCCTTTGACATTGATGACTATGTGTGGGGTAGGATTAGTAAGTTTGCGGATGGCATAAAGATTGGATGGGTGGTTAACAGTGAGGCGAAGTGTCTTGTGCAACAAGAAGATATCAGTGGAATGGTTAAATGCGCAGGTAAGTGGCAGATGGCATTTAACCAAAAAACTGTAAGCCAATGCACTTTGGAAGGAGTAATTTGACAAGAGAGTACTCAGTGAATGATAGGACATTTGGAAGTTCTGTGGAACAAAGGGACCTTGGTGTGTTTGTCCACAGATCTCCGAAAGCAGAAAGGCATGTTAGCAAGGTGGTGAAAAACGCACAGGGGACACTTGTCTTTATCAGTTGAGGCATAGGTTACAAAAGCAGGGAAGTCACGATGGAGATGTACAGAACTTCGATGAGGCCGCAGCTGGAGTACTATCTGCAGTTCTGGTCGCCACATTATCGGAAGGATGTGATTGCCCTGGAGAGGGTGCAGAGGAGATTCACCGGGATGCTGCCTGGGGTGGAACATTTTAGACATGAAGAGAGGTTGCGAAGGCTTGGGTTGTTTTTGTTGGGGCAGAGAATACTGAGGGACAACCTGTTCAAGTGTTAGAATGTAACCGGTGACAACTTTGTATTGACTGTATTGTGACCAATGGTAACAAGCTGTAAGGGTCAGCTGACTCAGTAAACCCCAGAACCAATTAAGAATGATGTAATAGTCAGCTGACCAACTGACTCACTATAAATAAGAACCTGTGTAGAATTGTGGGGAACTTGGATTGGCCCAGGGTGAGGCCCCAGATTTGGAGTAATGAAGTTTCTTTGATTTAAAAGTTGGAGTATGTTTTGTTCTATTTTTATTGTCTGCACTTGAAGAGTTACTTCTGATGAAACAGAGAAGGAGAGAGTGCAGAATGTAGTGTTACAGTCATAGCTCGGGTATAGAGAAAGATCAACTTAGTGCATGGTAGGTCTATTCAAGAGTCTGGCAGCAGCAGGGAAGAATCTGTTCTTGAGTTGGTTGGTACGTGACCTCAGACTTTTGTATCTTTTTCCCAGTGGAAGAAGGTGGAAGAGAGAATGTCTGGGGTCTTTGATTATGCTGGCTGCTTTTCTGAGGCAGTGGAAGTTTAGACAGTGAAAATGGATGGGGGGGGGGGCGCTGGTTCGTGTGATGGACTGGGCTTTGTTCACAACACTTCTTGTGGTCTTGGGCAGAGCAGGAGCCCATACCAAGCTGTGATACAACTAGAGAATGATTTCTCTGGTGCATCTGTAGAAGTTGGTGAGAGTCGTAGCTGACATGTCAAAGTTCCTTAATCTTTTGAGAAAATAGAGGTGTTGGTGGGCTTTTTCTAACCATAGTGTTGGCATGGGGGTCCAGCACAGGTTGTTGGTGATCTGCACACTGCTGTGAGGCAACAGTGCTAACCATTGTACTACCCTGATAGACTACACCCTGGGTTGTATTAGACAAACAGTGGGGGTGCTAGCTATGATTTTCCAAAATACTTTAGATTCAGCAGTAGACTTGCGATTCAGATTGGAATCTGGCAACTGTTACTCTGCTTTTCAAGAAAGGAGGGAGAGAGGAAACAGCTGATGACAGGCCTGTTAACCGAACCTCAGTTGTTGGGGAAATGTTCAAATCAGGAGAAATATCTTCACTCGGAGAGTGGCGAGAATGTAGAACTCACCGCAAGAGGTTGTTTAGATAAATTTAAGAAGCTGGATGAGGAAGATAGGAATAGAAAGATCTGCTGCTTGGGCAAGATCAAGAGGAATGGGAAATAGTGATCATAATACTATTGAAAGTGACATATTCCAAATGCAACCAAAATTGGCTGTGTGGAGCAAAAACACCAGTGTGGAAGAGATGGGCCGAATGGTCTATTTTTGCACAGCGAAGTTCTAAGTTCAATCAAGTGTTCACAGGGCAGGAACCAATGGCCAGTGATGGTTAGCATTGATGTTTTTCTTGTCTTCACCCAGCTCCGTACCCCAGGGTTGAAGACCTTATTGGAAACTCATCTACCACACCGTAACTACCTCACTGGGGCCATTTCCAAGTCTGCGGGGAGATAGAGCCAGAGCACAATCCCACACAACCAAGGGGCACCATTCAGCCCGTCATGTCCGTGCTAGCTCTTTGACCGGACTCCCCAATCAGTCCCACGCTCTCCTGCTCTTTCCTCCCGCTCTCTTTCTCAACGGCATATCAGATCCACCTTTGGAGAGTTGCTACTGAACCTGCTTCCACCGCCCGTTTAGGCAGAACGTTCCAGATCGCAGTAGCTCGCCGCGTTCAATAATTCCCATCTCCTCCTCCTCCTCGTATAATCGGGGAGGAGAGGAGAGGAATCCACCCCCCCCCCACTGCAAATAAAAAACTAATTCTGACCATGGAGAGGGAGGCAGGAGAAGCCTGACCCCCGCCATTCACTGCAGGGTGGGCCCCGCGATTCACAGCAACCAAAGGCCAACTCCCTCGCTTCACTCCGTCAGTGACAGCCTCTCGAGTTTACCCCGGCAACCCTTTTGTTGCATCAGACGGACGTGGGGCCATTGACTGCGCCAGAGAGAGACAGACAGACCGAGAGAGTGAGTGGGAGATTTGCCTGGTGCCATGGCAACAAAGTGAGAGAACGCAGATCTCTGCTCAAGACGCCAGGAGCTGTGCTGTAAGGTTAGACGATGCAACCGGCTAAATGTGAGCAGGATCGAGCTAAATCTGTATCACTTCCCAGCCTCGCGACCCCCTCTTCACAAGGATTTTGCCTCATTCTTTCCCCCCCCCCACCATCCTACCCCCCTCCCACCAGCTCCATCCCCCCCACCCCCCCCCCCCCTCCACCAGCTGATTAAAGACGTTATTTTTTTTTTGTTCCCTCCCTCTATGTTTCCACTCCTCTCGGCGACCTCTGCAGGGTGAGTCAACCACCCCCCCCCACCCCCCCCCCCACCCCCACCCCCACCCCCGTGACGCAGCCAAAAGCCACCTCACCAGCCCCAGCCAATGCCGTCGCAGCTTTAAAATAAGGATCGGCAACGTCACAATGTCGACAGAGAGGCCCAGACTCATCGCCAGGCGTGGCACAGGATGCCCACTTCATCGACTATTGGCACGGTGCCCTCCCATAACGTCACACACACACACACACATCCAACTGCTCACATCGTCCAATAAAGCTTCAGGATCAATATTGTCGGAGTAAGCTTGGCTTAACTCATTAACTCACGTTCACCACCCCCACCCCAACTACCCGCACGTCAGACAGAGACGTGCATTTGTTAGCCCCGCTCCTGTATCGGTCTCAGGGTGCTTCACATAGAGTGGGTGGCACAGAGGTTAGCACCGCTGCGCCAGGGACCCGGGTTCAATTCCCGGCTCTGTGTGGGGTTTCCACGTCCTCCCAGTATCTGTGTGAACATAAGAAATAGGAGCAGGAGTCGGCCATCCGGCCCCCCGAGCCTGCCCCGCCATTCAATAAGACCATGGCTAATCTGACAGCGGCTCAGTTCCATTTACCCGCCTGCTCCCCTTAATTCCTTTATCCATCAGGAATCTCTCTACCTGCGACTTAAACACGTTTAACGAGGTAGCCTTCAACGGGCAGAGAATTCCAGAGATTCACCACCCTCTGGGAGTAGAAGTTCCTCCGCAACTCTGTTCTAAATTGACCCCCCCTTATTTTGAGGCTGTGCCCTCTAGTTCTTGTTTCCTTTCTAAGTGAAAGAATCTCTCTACCTCTACACTGTCTAGCCCCTTTCTCCAGGTGGGTTTCTTCCGAGTGCTCCGGTTTCCTCCCGCAGTCCAAAGATGTGCGGGTTCGTTGGGTTGGCCTTTAGTATCGGGGGAAACTAGCTAGGGTAGGTGCATGGGGATAGGGCCTGGGTGGGATTGTGGACGGTGCGGACTCAATGGGCCAAACTGCCTCCTTCTGCACTGTAAGATTTTATGGACACAGGAGAAGGCCATTCAGCCCATCGAGGCTGTGGTGGCCTTTCGAAGAGCTATCCCAGCTAGTCCCACTCCCCCAACTTTCCCCCCACAGTTCTGGAAATTTCTCCAGTGCAAGTATTTATCCAATTTCTGTTGGGAAGTTATTATTGAATCTGATTCCACCGTCCTTCCAGGCAGCACCTTCCACATCGCTGAGTTAAACAAGAAACTCATCCCCCACCCCGCCCCGGGTCCTTTTGTCAATTATCTTAAATCTGTGCCTGACCCTCCGGTCAGTGGAACAGTTTCTGTATCAGAACATCGCTAATATGAACAGGGAAATGAAGAAAAAGAGGATTCTACCTCAGGCCATCGACTGTAGAGGAGACTAATGTTCAAATACAAAATTCTACACAACCGCAGTGACCGAGGGCAGATGGGGCCCACCGGGAGCGAGCGCTGGGAGACGGGGACAGCTGGGAGTGAGCGCGGGGAGACGGGGCCCACCAGGAGTGAGCGCGGGGAGACGGGGCCCACCAGGAGTGAGCGCGGGGAGACGGGGCCCACCAGGAGTGAGCGCGGGGAGACGGGGCCCACCAGGAGTGAGCGCGGGGAGACGGGGCCCGCCAGGAGCGAGCGCTGGGAGACGGGGCCCACCAGGAGCGAGCACGGGGAGACGGGGCCCACCGGGAGCGAGCTCAGTCTCCCACTCTGTAGGGGGTATAGGATAATTAAGGAAAGCCAGCATGGATTCATTAAAAGAAAATCATGTTGAATTAACTTGCTGGAGATTCTTGAGGAGATAACAGAGAGGATTGATAAGGGCAGCACTGTTGATGTGATGTATATGGATTCTCAATAGGGATTTGATATTGTACCACCACCACTTGAGAGCAAAATGCCAGATTGTGGTTTTAGGAGACTGATTTCAAAATGTGGAGATGATAGGAGACAGGAAATATTGTCAACTGTGATGAGGATAGACTTAAACTTCAAAAGATTATAAACATGTTGGTGGCCTGTGCAGACTAGTGACAGATTACATTCAATGTGGAGAAGTGCCTGGAATTCATTTTGGTAGGAAGAATATGGACAGACGGTACAAAGGGAGGAACACTAAAGGAGACCAGAATAGAGGGAGCACAGTGTATTTGTACATAAGTCATTAAAGAAGGCAGGGCACGTTAAGCGAGCTGTTAATAAAGAGAATCATATCTTAGACTTTGTTAATGGGGCAGTGAGTGCAAGAGTAATTATAGAATCATAGAAACCCTACAGTGCAGAAAGAGGCCCTTCGGCCCATCGACTCTGCACCGAACACAATCCCACCCAGGCCCTACCCCATATCCCTACATATTATACCCACTAATCCCTCTAACCTACACATCCCTGGACACTAAGGGGCAATTTCTTAGCACGGCCAATCAACCTAACCTGCACATCTTTGGACTGTGGGAGGAAACCCACACAGACATGAGGAGAATGTGCAAACTCCACACAGACAGTAACCGGAGCCAGGAATCGAACCCAGGACCCTGGAGCTGTGAAGCAGCAGTGCTAACCACTGTGCTACCGTGCTGCCATTAGGTTATGTTGAACTTATACAAGATACTATTTAGGCTGCATCTGGAGTACTGTGTTCAATTATGGACACCATACATGAGGAAGGATGTGAAGGTATTGGACAGAGTACAGAGGAGATTCACAAGGATTATTCCAAGGATAAAGAACTGTAGCTATGAGGCAATGTTCGAGAGGTTGGGACAGTTTTCCTTGGAGAAAAGAAGGCTGAGAGGAGATTTGACAGAGATATTCAAGGTGCTGAGTCAGCAGATGTTTCTACTCAAGACAGCATCAAGAGCCAGAGGGGTTCAGAATAATGGCAACAGGAGTAGAAGTGATGGGAGGATTTTTTTTGGAAAAGGATGGTTGGAATTTGGAACAAAGTTCCTGAGAGGGTGATGGAGGCAGCTTCGATCGAGCCGTTCAAAAGGGAATTGGTTGGCTATGTGAACTGAGAATGTGTAAGGTTATGGGGATAAGGCAGGGGTGTGGGACTAGGTAGAATGCTCTTTGTGAGAACCAGTACAGACTCGCTGGGCCGAATGGCCTCCTTCTGCACGATATAGATTCTGTGATTCTAAGAGATAATCGACAAGGAATCCAGAGATGATTCCTGCACTTCCTCAAAATGGGAAGTTTCAAATCACCCAAACAGTTTTAGGTTTATTTATTAATGTCACAAGGTTTACATTAACACTGCAATGAAGTTACTGTGAAAATCCCCTAGTCGCCACACTCCGGCGCCTGTTCGGGTTACACTGAGGGAGGATTTAGCACGGACAATGCACCCTAGCCAGCACATCTTTCGTACTGTGGGAGGAAACCGAAGCACCTGGAGGAAACCCACGCAGACATGGGGAGAATGTGCAGATTCCATACAGGCAGTAACCTGAGGTCAAAACTGAATCTGGGTCCCTGGCGCTGTGACGCAGCAGCGCTAACCACCGTGTCACCCCAGCTGGGGTGGTTTTGATTCAGCATTTCACCAGAAATACCCGTCCAGCGATGGGTCACTAACTCCCCAGTGGTGCACTGGAAGGATCCAGAGCATATTTCAGCAGGAACTTACACTTATGTAATCCCTGCAACATTGCACTGCCCTAGGGTGCTTCAGAGGAGAGTTACAGAACGCTGAGTCACAGAAGGGGTTATCAGGATAAAACCTTGGCCAAGAGACTTGGGTTTTGAGGAAAGTCTGAAAGGAGGAGAGAGAGAGAGTGGGGAGGTTTTGGGAGGGAATTCCAGAGCTCAGGGCAGCTGGAGTAGGGCCGCTGACGGTGTGAAGGAAACTGGAGAAGTGGGAAAGTGAAAGGGTGCCGGGATGTGATCAGAGGAGGTTCCAGAGATAGGGGGAGGTGATAACATAAGAACACAAGAAATAGGAGCAGGAGTCGGCCATCCAGCCCTTCGAGCCTGCTCCGCCATTCAATAAGATCATGGCTGATCTGAAGTGGATCAGTTCCACTTTCCCGCTTTCTCCCCATAACCCTTAATTCCCTTGACCTATCCTAGAAACCTATCTACCCGTGACTTAAATACATTTAGCGAGGCAGCCTCCACCACTTCAACGGGCAGAGAATTCCAGAGAATCACCACCCTTTGAGTGAAGAAGTTCCTCCTCAAGAAAGGCTGTGGATGGTTCTGTTGAAGATCTCCCTTTGAAGGTAGTAAACTGTCCCTCAGCGCCCCACTTGGGAGAGTTTCAATGATGTGCTGGAAGTCTGGAGTGTAACCAGGCTGCAGCGTTATACACATTCAAACGGCAAATTCTCCCCATGTATAGAATTCTTCACCAAGCCAACCCTCGGACATCTTCTAATTCCATCTTTTACTCTCGTTCTAGACTCTTAAAACTTCATTCTAACTCTTTTGAACTCTCTGACAATGCTCCAACTTCCCTGCTGCTGTCAGACTTTTGAATGGACCTACCTCGCATTAAGTTGCTCTTTCTCTACACCCTCGCTATGACTGTAACGCTACATTCTGCACTCTCTTCCTTCTCTATGAATGGTATGCTTTGTCTGTATAGTGCGCAAGAAACAATACCTTTCACTGTATGTTAATACATGTGGCAATAATAAATCAAATCAAATCAAATATACAGGCTTGGCAAACCTCGAGGTTGCAAAGAGATTGGAACAGACACACTGCTGAGATAGGTCAACTGCTGATGACGTGACACTCTGTCCCCTTAACGCAGTACAACCTGGGAGCCCTTCAGCCCCTCGAGTCTGTACCGCCTATTTAATCGGGTCAAGGCTGACCTATATCTTTACCCCATTTACCAGCCGTGGCTCCGTAACTTTTAATATCCTGATGCAGATTAATCAGGCTCTGAAATTTTCAACTGACCCTGCACCCCTGCACCCCCCTCAACCCCCAGCACTTTCTGGGGGAACGTGTCAGGATTTCCAATCCCTTTTTGTGTGAAGATATGCTTCCTGACATCACTCCTCAACAACCTGCCTCGGGTTTTAAGATTATTGACCCTTGTTCTGGACACCCGCCTCACCACCAGAGAAACGTGGTGGAATTTTACTGCCACGCCCGCCCAGAATCGCAGAACGGAATTCTCCCTTGGTCTCTGGCGGGATTTTACGAGCCTCACCCGAGCCAGCTCGTAACATACCTGCCACAGCTTCTCTTTATCGACCCAATCACATTCATTCATCAGCTGAACCGCCGAAATTAGATCAGTCCCTAACCTCCTACGTTTAATTGTTCATGGGACACAGCTTCTGACTGCCCCATTGAGAAAATGGGCAGCACTGTGGCACAGTGGTTAGCATTGCTGTCTCACAGCACCCAGGTTCGATTCCCCGCTTGGGTCACTGTCTGTGCGGAGGCTGCACGTTCTCCCCGTGTCTGCGTGGGTTTCCTCCGGGTGCTCCAGTTTCCTCCCACAGTCTGAAAGACCGTGCTGGTTAGGGTGCATTGACCCGAACAGGCCCCGGAGTGTGGTGACCAGAGGAATTTCACAGTAACTTCATTGCGGTGTTAATGTAAGCCTATTTGTGACTAATAAATAAACTTTACAAAAGGAGTCATGTTCAGTAGTGGAGTCTTTTGTTTTTATTCATTCCTGGGACATGGGATGGCATTTATTTCCCATCCCTAGTTGCCCTTGAGAAGGTGATGGCGGTGAGCTGCCTTCCTGAATCGCTGAATCCACGTTCTGTGGGTTAACTCACAATGCTGGTAGAGAGAGAATTCCAGGATTTTCACCCAGCAACTGCAAAGGAATGGCGATAAATTTCCAAGTCAGGACGGTGAGTGGCTTGGAGGGGAATTTGCAGGTAGTGGTGTTCCCCATGTATCTACTACCCTTGTCCTGCTAGATGGAGGTGGTCGTGTGTTTGGAAGGTGCTGTCTAAGGATCTTTGGTGAATTGCTGCAGTGCATCTTGTAGATAGTAGCAGCAAGCAGCGGTGTGTACCGAGTGTCAGCGGTGGAGGAGAGGGGTCTGTTAGCACAGGGAGGACGGTAGAGGAATGGTCATCAGCCTCTTGGCTACCTGAGGAAAAACTCCGGACATAAGATTGTCCTGAAGGAAGAGAAATAGAGAATTCCAAAGATGGGCACAGAGAGAATCAATGAGTCCTCAGGTTTTGACCGGGCCTGCACACCGTGACCAGCAGGAGATGGTCAATTGGCCATGTTTGGACCGAGGTGTCGCGTTCTGGTGGAAACTCCTCCTCCCGTAGGAATTCAGGGACTGAGCAATACTGGGCTCCCTGCACAAGGAAACAGTACCCCCACCCCTTCCCCCATCGCACTCTGACCTCTCTAACCCCACCCCTTTCCCCATCACACTCTGACCTCTCTAACCCCACCCCTTCCCCCATCACACTCTGACCTCTCTACCCCCACCACCCCTTCCCCCATCACACTCTGACCTCTCTACCCCCACCCCTTCCCCCATCACACTCTGACCTCTCTACCCCCACCCCTTTCCCCATCACACTCTGACCTCTCTACCCCCACCCCTTTCCCCATCACACTCTGACCTCTCTATCCCCACCACCCTCCCCCATCGCACTCTGACCTCTCTACCCCCACCACCCTCCCCCATCGCACTCTGACCTCTCTACCCCCACCCCTTCCCCCATCGCACTCTGACCTCTCTACCCCCACCACCCTCTCCCCATCGCACTCTGACCTCTTTACCCCCACCCCTTCCCCCATCGCACTCTGACCTCTCTACCCCCACCACCCTCTCCCCATCACACTCTGACCTCTCTATCCCCACCACCCTCCCCCATTGCACTCTGACCTCTCTGTCCCCACCACCCTCCCCCATCGCACTCCGACCTCTCTATCCTCACCCCTTCCCCCATCGCACTCTGACCTCTCTATCCTCACCCCTTCCCCCATCGCACTCTGACCTCTCTATCCCCACCCTTCCCCCATCGCACTCTGACCTCTCTATCCCCACCCTTCCCCCATCGCACTCTGACCTCTCTATCCCCACCCTTCCCCCATCGCACTCTGACCTCTCTATCCCCACCCTTCTCCCATCGCACTCTGACCTCTCTATCCCCACCCTTCCCCCATCGCACTCTGACCTCTCTATCCTCACCCTTCCCCCATCGCACTCTGACCTCTCTATCCCCACCCTTCCCCCATCGCACTCTGACCTCTCTATCCCCACCCTTCTCCCATCGCACTCTGACCTCTCTATCCTCACCCTTCCCCCATCGCACTCTGACCTCTCTATCCCCACCCTTCCCCCATCGCACTCTGACCTCTCTATCCCCACCCTTCTCCCATCGCACTCTGACCTCTCTATCCCCACCCTTCTCCCATCGCACTCTGACCTCTCTATCCCCACCCTTCTCCCATCGCACTCTGACCTCTCTATCCTCACCCCTTCCCCTATCGCACTCTGACCTCTCTATCCTCACCCCTTCCCCCATCGCACTCTGACCTCTCTATCCTCACCCCTTCCCCCATCGCACTCTGACCTCTCTATCCTTACCCCTTCCCCCATCGCACTCTGACCTCTCTATCCCCACCCTTCTCCCATCGCACTCTGACCTCTCTATCCTCACCCCTTCCCCCATCGCACTCTGACCTCTCTATCCTTACCCCTTCCCCCATCGCACTCTGACCTCTCTATCCTCACCCTTCCCCCATCGCACTCTGACCTCTCTATCCTCACCCTTCCCCCATCGCACTCTGACCTCTCTATCCTCACCCTTCCCCCATCGCACTCTGACCTCTCTATCCTCACCCTTCCCCCATCGCACTCTGACCTCTCTATCCTCACCCTTCCCCCATCGCACTCTGACCTCTCTATCCTCACCCTTCCCCCATCGCACTCTGACCTCTCTATCCTCACCCTTCCCCCATCGCACTCTGACCTCTCTATCCCCACCCTTCCCCCATCGCACTCTGACCTCTCTATCCCCACCCTTCCCCCATCGCACTCTGACCTCTCTATCCCCACCCTTCTCCCATCGCACTCTGACCTCTCTATCCCCACCCTTCCCCCATCGCACTCTGACCTCTCTATCCTCACCCTTCCCCCATCGCACTCTGACCTCTCTATCCCCACCCTTCCCCCATCGCACTCTGACCTCTCTATCCCCACCCTTCTCCCATCGCACTCTGACCTCTCTATCCTCACCCTTCCCCCATCGCACTCTGACCTCTCTATCCCCACCCTTCTCCCATCGCACTCTGACCTCTCTATCCTCACCCTTCCCCCATCACACTCTGACCTCTCTATCCTCACCCTTCCCCCATCGCACTCTGACCTCTCTATCCTCACCCTTCCCCCATTGCACTCTGACCTCTCTATCCTCACCCTTCCCCCATCGCACTCTGACCTCTCTATCCTTACCCCTTCCCCCATCGCACTCTGACCTCTCTATCCTCACCCTCCTTCACTAGTCAGAAGCAGCTCCTCGTCTTTCTATTGGGCACCTGATAACCTTCTGGACTCACCAATTTGAGGTGATAAACTTTGCTCCTGTTTTTTTGGGCAGCGAGTGTTGCTGGTTCTGCTGTTGCCATTTACACCTCCTTTGTTTCTTTACTTGTCCAATCACCCATCACTTTTCCACCACCATCTTTTTCGCTGTTTCATCCCTTGTGTCTTCCACACTTTTGCTGATTTCCAGCTGGCTCTGATCTCCACCTCCCCTCTCACCGTGCCTCTGTATTTGTGTAAACCATGTCAAATCCTATCTGATTAGGGGGCGGCATTGGGCAAGTAATCCAGAGGCCCAGGCTATTGTTCTGGGGTCTTGGGTTCAAATCCCATCAGTGCAACTTAAATTCAATTAATCGCTGTGGGATATAAAGCTCATGTCAGCAATGGTGACCGTGGCAATCAACACACTTTGTTGGAAAAATACTGTCTGGTTCACTAATATCCTTTAGGGGAGGAAATCTGCCATCCTTACCCAGTCTGGCCTACATGTGACTCCAGACCCACAGCAATGTGGTTGACTCTTAACTGATGGTTCAGTTCAAGGCCAATTAGGGATGGGCAACAAATGTTGGCCTTGCCAGCAACATCCCATTAAAGAAATCTATTCCCAGTTTGATGAAAGGTGATTGGATCTGGAGTCACATGTAGGCCAGACTGGGTAAGGATGGCAGATTTCCTTCTCTAAAGGACTTTAGTGAACCAGATGGGAGCAGCACGGTGACACAGTGGTGGCATTGCTGCCTCACAGCGCCAGGGACCTGGGTTCAATCCCAGGTCACTGTCTGTGTGGAGTTATAAATATAACGTGAATATAAAAGTAGGGAGGTCTTGCTGCAGCTGTATAGGGCATTGGTGAGGCCGCAGCTGGAGTACTGTGTGCAGTTTTGGGCGCCGTACTTACGCAAGGATATTTTGGCCTTGGAGGGAATGCAGAGGAGGTTTACTAGGCTGATACCAGAGTTGAGGGGGTTGAGTTATGAGGAGAGGCTGAATAAATTAGGCTTGTACTCGTTAGAGTTTAGAAGAATGAGGGGAGATCTCATTGAGACGTATAAGATGATGAATGGGATGGATACGATAGAGGTGGAGAGACTCTTCCCGCTCAAAAAAGACAGTAGGACTAGAGGGCACAGCCTCAAGATAAAGGGGGGGCGGTTTAGAACGGAGTTGAGGAGGAACTTCTTCACTCAAAGGGTGGTGAATCTCTGGAATTCTCTGCCCGTTGAAGTGGTGGAGGCTGCCTCGCTAAATATTTTTAAGACGCGGGTTGATGGGTTTTTGATAAGAGAGGGGATTAAGGGTTATGGGGAGAGGGCGGGAATGTGGAACTGAGCCACGACAGATCAGCCATGATCTTATTGAATGGCGGGGCAGGCTCGAAGGGCTGGATGGCCTACTCCTGCTCCTATTTCTTATGTTCTTATGTTCTTATGTTTGTACGTTCTCCCCATGTCTGCGTGGGTTTCCTCCGGGCGCTCCGCTTTCCTCCCACAGTCTGAAAGACGTGAGGGTCAGGTTTTTGGCCGTGCTAAATTAGTGTCGCGGGGATTAGCGGGGTAAACACATGGGACTACAGGAGTAGGGTCTGGGTGGGATTGTGGTCGGTGCAGACTCGATGGGCCGAATGGCCTCCTTCTGCACTGTTGGGATTCTGTGATTCCGTGATGATAAAAGATGGGTTTTTCCAACAAGCAATGTTGATTGTCATGGTCACCATTTCTGAGGTGAGTTGATTCCGTCTCTCTCTCCGCAGACGCGCATTTTCTGAAGTTGAAAACTGCTCTTTGTTTGGGAAATCTCTCCCGCAAGTTCCTGATGCCGGGGGATCTTCCAGTTCCCCTCCGCCTATCCCCACCCCACAACAATATCCCTCACAGAGGAACTATCCCCTGCCCTCGTCCCATGGTGTCTTTTATCGGTTCTTTGTGAACCTTTCAAAGTTCTTCCTGAGGACGAGACACTCTGAGAGGCTGTTAGGAGGAGAGTTAATTAGGATTTAAGCTGGATCAGGAGGAGAGCTGCCAGTTACGCAGACATCTGCCCACACACCGTCTTGAAGGACAACGAGTGAAGGGAGGGAAAACAAGAGTGAGTCAGTCACTGAATATATTACACACACACACACACAGACACACACACAGACACACACACAGACACACACACACACACACAGACACACACACACACAGACACACACACAGACACACACACAGACACACACACAGACACACACACACACACACAGACACACACACACACAGACACACAGACACACACACACACACACACACACACACACACACACACAGACACACAGACACACACACACAGACACACACACACACACACAGACACACACACAGACACATACACACGCCGGAAAGTGTCACCACATCAATGTTTCAAGCACTCAGTAATGCGCGCGGTGAAACCACATCGGAGTGAGGTCATTAAAGCACCTTAACGTGCAGTGACCTCCCTCCCCTCAAACACCGTTCAGTTACACCGGCTGCATTGCCAAACAGTGGCAAGGAAACCTCCTACTGATGACCAACTACTGTCCGCCTTCAACTTCTGTACCTCCTCCACTACCTGGAGGAAGCAATGAGGGTGCCAAGGGCACAGAATGTCCCCCGGGGTGGGGTTCACCAAGATTGGATCCACAGTATCAGCGTAGACTGAGCTGGCCAGGACATCACTGCTTGATTGGGATTGCGACAGTCCCAGTCAAATTCCAACGGTTAAATTCCAACAGGTTCATTTGGAATCACGGGTTTCGGAGCGCCTGAGGAAGGAGCAGTGCTCTGAAAGCTTGTGATTCCTAATAAACCTGCTGGACTTTAAGCTGGTGTAACCTGGTGCCCACCCCAGTCCAACGCTGGCAGCTCCCCATCACATCTGTCCATGACAGTATTGGCAAGAATGACCACCGCACAGTGCTTGTGGAGACAATGCAGACACCGCGCCCCCTCATCGTGTTGTGTGGCATTATCACCCGCGATAAATGGGACAGAGCTGGGTATCCACGAGGCGCTGTGGAGCCATCAATAGCAGCGGAATTGTACTCCAGCACTATCTGTAACCCCATGGCCCAGGCATATCCCCCACTCACCCATTACCACCAAGCCAGGGGATCGACGCTGCTCCAATGGAGAATGCAGGAGGGCATGCCAGGATCAGTGCCAGGCATACCCAATTTTTAGGTGCCAACCTGGTGCAGCTCCAACATCGGGCTACCAACACGCCAAACTCCACAAGCAGCAAGTGAGAGAGATAATCATTCCCACACTTAACCAATCAGATTTCAGCTCTGCAGTCCTGCCACATCCAATCATGAGATGGATAATTAAACAACCAATAGGAGAAAGCTCCATAACCCCACCCTCAATGATGTCACTCTATCTGATGTCAAGAAATGGCTGATGACACTGGATACTGCAAAGGTTATGAACCCTGGCAACATTCCAGCAATGGCACTGAAGACTTGTGTTCCAGAATTGCCGCTCTCCCAGCCAAGCTCTTCCAATACAAGACTGGCATCTATCGGCAATGTGGGAAAGTGTCCAGGTACGTCCTGTACACGTAAAGCAGGACAAGTCCAACCTGGCCAATTACTGCCCCATCTTCTACCCTCTGATCTGTAAAGTGATGGGAAATGTTGTGACTGCCAAGTGACACTTACTCAGCAATAACCTGCTCAGTGACGCCCAGTTTGGGTTTCTGCCAGGGTCACTCAGCTCCTAACCTCATTACAGCTTTGGTTCAATTATGGACAAAAGAGCTGAATTCCAGGGGCGAGGGTGAAGCCCTTAACGTCAAGGTCACGTTCGACCGACTGTGGCATCAAGGAGCCCAAGCAAAACTGGAATCAATGGGAACCAGAGTTGGGGGGGGGGAACTCCCTCCTGGCACAAAGGAAGATGGTTGTGGGTCCATCATTTCAGTCCCAAAACATCTCTGGAGGAGTTCCTCAGGGTAGTGTCCTGGGCCCGACCATCTTCAGCTGCTTCATCAATGACCTTCCCTCCATCACAAGGTCAGAAGTGGGGACGTTTGCTGATGACTGCACAATGTTCAGCACCATTCACCACTCCTCAGGTACTGAAGCAGACCACGTCCAAATGCAACAAGATCTGGACAAAATCTAGGCTTGGGCTGACAAGTAACAATTGGTGCCACACAAGTGCCAGGCAATGACTATCACCAACAAAAGACAATCCAACCATCTCTCTTTGACATTCAATGGCATTACCATTGCTAAAATTGGAATTGGAATTGGAATTGCATTGGAAAAGCAAATTGTGCGGAGGGTGTGGAAAGTCTGCAGAGGGATCTAGATAGGCTGAGCGAGTGGGCGAGGACCTGGCAGATGGAACACAATGTTAGCAAGTGTGAGGTTGTCCACTTTGGTAGGAATAATGGTAGGAAGGACTATTACTTACATAGCGAAAAGCTGCAGCAGGCGACGGTGCAGAGGGACCTCGGGGTCCTTGTGCATGAGTCGCAAAAACCCAGCTTGCAGGTGCAGCAGGTGGTCAGGAAAGCAAATGGGATGCTGGCCTTCATAGCGAGGGGGATTGAATATAAAAAGTAGGGAGGCTGTATAGGGTACTGGTGAGGCCGCAGCTGGAGTACTGTGTGCAGTTTTGGTCGCCGCACCTGCGCAAGGATATTTTGGCCTTGGAGGGAGTACAGAGGAGGTTTACTAGGCTGATACCGGAGGAGAGGGGGTTGAGCTATGGGGAGAGGGTGGATAGACTAGGCTTGTACTCATTGGAGTTTAGAAGGATGAGGGGGGATCTTATAGAGACGTGTAAGTTGATGGATAGGGTAGAGGTAGAGAGATTTTTCCCACTCAGAAAGGACAGCAGGACTAGAGGGCACAGCCTCAAGATAAGGGGGGGGGACAGTTTAGATCAGAGTTGAGGAGGAACTTCTTCACTCAAAGGGTGGTGAATCTCTGGAATTCTCTGCCCGTTGAAGTGGTGGAGGCTACCTCACTAAATATATTTAAGTCACGGGGAGATAGGTTTCTGACAGACAGGGGAATTAAGGGTTATGGGGAGAAAGCGGGAAAGGGGAACTGATCCACTTCAGATCAGCCATGATCTTATTGAATGGCGGGGCAGGCTCGAAGGGCTAGATGGCCGACTCCTGCTCCTATTTCTTATGTTCTTAAATCCCCCATCATCCACATCCTGGGGGTTACCATTGACCAGAAAATGGACTGGGTCAGCCATATAAACACTGTGGCCACCAGAGCAGGTCAGAGGCTGGGAATCCTGCAGTAACTCATCTCCTGACTCCCCAAAGCCTGTCCACCATCAACTAGGCAGGATTGGAGGGAATACTCTCCACTTGCCTGGATGGGTGCAGCTCCAACAACTCAAGAAGTTCGACATCGTCCAAGACAAAGCAGCCCCGCTAGACTGACACTTCACAATAAACACCCACCACTGACAGCCGTGTGTACCATCTACAAGATGCAGCAAGTCACCGAGGCTCCTTTAACAGCACCTTCCAAACCTGCGACCTCTCCCACTTAAAGAACAAGGGCAGCAGGTACCCGGAAACACCACCTTCCTTTCTACGCCGCACACAATCCTGACTGGGAAATATATCGGCCGTTCCTTCACTATCGCTGGGTCAAAATCCACCCTAACAGCACCATGGGTGTACCCACACTACAGGGACTGCAGAGAGTTCAAAAAGGCAGCTCACCACCACCTTCTCAAGGGCAATGAGGGATGGGAAACAAATACTGACCGAGCTAGTGACATCCTGAGAATGAATTCAGAGAAAAAAATTACACGGCTGAAGAGATGTCAGATTGAGAAACATCAAGGAGTGAGGGACTTGGTCATTTAGCAATCACTTCTTAACCCTCCGGAATCAGAACATTTAGAGGAATATCTCCATCACTTACTTCCCTCCTCACACCCCAGACTTGGCCCTTGCCTGTTAAAGCCTGAATGAGCTTCGTGTTTGATTCTGTCCCAATTCCTAAATAACACTCAACTGTGCCAACATCTCACACTGACAATCAACATTAACTGGAGCTATGCAGTGTTGTACCTGAGCATTCCCACTCTATATCCATGCTGTACCTGTCCTGGGAGTGTTTGATGGGGACAGTGTAGAGGGAGCTTTACTCTGTATCTAACCCCGTGCTGTACCTGTCCTGGGAGTGTTTGATGGGGGGACAGTGTAGAGGGAGCTTTACTCTGTATCTAACCCCGTGCTGTACCTGTCCTGGGAGTGTTTGATGGGGGACAGTGTAGAGGGAGCTTTACTCTGTATCTAACCCCGTGCTGTACCTGTCCTGGGAGTGTTTGATGGGGGGACAGTGTAGAGGGAGCTTTACTCTGTATCTAACCCTGTGCTGTACCTGTCCTGGGATTGTTTGATGGGGACAGTGTAGAGGGAGCTTTACTCTGTATCTAACCCCGTGCTGTACCTGTCCTGGGAGTGTTTGATGGGGGGACAGTGTAGAGGGAGCTTTACTCTGTATCTAACCCCGTGCTGTACCTGTCCTGGGAGTGTTTGATGGGGGACAGTGTAGAGGGAGCTTTACTCTGTATCTAACCCCGTGCTGTACCTGTCCTGGGAGTGTTTGATGGGGGGACAGTGTAGAGGGAGCTTTACTCTGTATCTAACCCCGTGCTGTACCTGTCCTGGGAGTGTTTATCATTGGTGAGGCCGCAGCTGGAGTACTGTGTGCAGTTTTGGGCGCCGCACCTGCGCAAAGATATTTTGGCCTTGGAGGGAGTGCAGAGGAGGTTTACTAGGCTGATACCGGAGTTGAGGGGGTTGAGCTATGAGGAGAGGCTGAATAAACTAGGCTTGTACTCGTTGGAGTTTAGAAGAATGAGGGGAGATCCCATTGAGACGTATAAGATGATGAATGGGATGGATAGGATAGAGGTGGAGAGACTCTTCCCGCTCAAAAAAGACAGTAGGACTAGGGGACACAGCCTCAAGATAAAGGGGGGGGCAGTTTAGAACGGAGTTGAGGAGGAACTTCTTCACTCAAAGGGTGGTGAATCTCTGGAATTCTCTGCCCGTTGAAGTGGTGGAGGCTACCTCGCTAAATATTTTTAAGACGCGGGTTGATGGGTTTTTGATAAGAGAGGGGATTAAGGGTTATGGGGAGAGGGCGGGAAAGTGGAACTGAGCCACGACAGATCAGCCATGATCTTATTGAATGGCGGGGCAGGCTCGAAGGGCTAGATGGCCTACTCCTGCTCCTATTTCTTATGTTCTTATGTTTGATGGGGGGGACAGTGTAGAGGGAGCTTTACTCTGTATCTAACCCTGTGCTGTACCTGTCCTGGGAGTGTTTGATGGGGACAGTGTAGAGGGAGCTTTACTCTGTATCTAACCCCGTGCTGTACCTGTCCTGGGAGTGTTTGATGGGGACAGTGTAGAGGGAGCTTTACTCTGTATCTAACCCCGTGCTGTACCTGTCCTGGGAGTGTTTGATGGGGACAGTGTAGAGGGAGCTTTACTCTGTATCTAACCCCGTGCTGTAACTGTCCTGGGAGTGTTTGATGGAGACAGTGTAGAGGGAGTTTAATTTGCACTTGACTATTTGATAATGCTTAATTTTCCTACACTTGCTTTCCTCTTTTTGAGCGTAACAGACACCACAAGGAAATAAATAGACAAAGAGGGAGAATTGGCAAATGCAATCTTTAATAGTAGGAATCGGGACTTACCATTTACACAGAGCTCCTCGTGTGAGCACAGTCTGTCCTCAAACAGGCAGCCTTCAAAACGAGAGAGAAAATGTTAAAGAGGCTGGCATATTAGAACCTCTATTACAACAGTCTTCAAGAACCGCTTAATAACATACATTGCACACGACAGGCCTCCAGGCAACCCAATGCCTAGCAACAGGACCATAGCAACCACTTAAAATCTGACCACTACACAGGAACAGCGCCAAGAATTCATTGACGAGGCCACACCAGCATCCATCGATTGCACAGAACATGGCCGGCAGAATTAGAATTGGGATTGGGAGCTGTAAACATAACCCGGCAATCTCCCCACGCCCCCCCCCCCCCCCCCCCACTCCACCCAATCCCCAATCCCTCCCCCCCATTCATTTCACATCACCCAGTCTCCCTCCAGAGGCGTCTCCCGGGGTAACCGTCATTGCGAGGTCCGCTGTAGCTCAGCCACTGCTGTGTCTGAAGGTCATGGGGGAGGGGGTAAAGTCCCCACCCTGGAGACTTCAGCATGTGATCCGGACCGACCCTGGCACTGCAGCACCGTGAGGGTCCTGCACTGTTGGAGGTGCTGTCTTTCGGCTACGATGCTAATCTGAGGTCCCGGTCAAGTGGCCATAATTGGCCAAAGCCCCTGTTTTGAAGGGGTGCCGGGTCAGCTCTCCCTTATGTCCAAGCCCAATGTTTAACCTTCAATCAAAATCACTAAGCAAGCAAATTATTTACTGGTTCTTTGTGGGAAATTAACTGCCGTGTTTCCCGGCATCACAATAATAGTCAAAAGTATTTCAGGGGTGGGGAAGGACCAGTGACATCCGGAAGTCACAAAGTGCGCTACAGAAATTGAATTTCTTATTGTCCGTGGGTTACCCCAGTCTGATCGGAGTGGGGCAGGGCGGAGGAGAGATGGTTTGCTCTCGGACACAATCCTGTGATTCTATGACTCGTATCGTAGTCATAGAGGTTTACAGAGCGGAAACAGGCCCTTCGGCCCAACTTGTCCATGCTACCCTTTTTGTTTTAAATTCCTAAGCTAGTCCCAACTGCCCGCATTTGGCCCATATCCCTCAATACCCATCTTACCCATGTAACTCTCCAAATGTTTTTTAAAAGACAAAATTGTACCCGCCTCTACTACTACCTCTGGCAGCTTGTTCCAGGCACTCACCACCCTCTGTGTGAAAAAATTGCCCCTCTGGACACTTTTGTATCTCTCCCCTCTCACCTCAAACCTACGCCCTCTAGTTTTAGACTTCCCTGCCTTTGGGAAAAGATATTGACTATCTAGCTGATCTGTGCCCCTCATTATTTTATAGATCTCTGTAAGATTACCCCTCAGCCTCCTACGCTCTAGAGATTAGAGTCCCAGTCTATCCAGCCTCTCCTTATAACTCAAACCATCAAGTCCTGGTAGCATCCTAGTAAATCTCTTCTGCACTCTTTCTAGTTTGATAATATCCTTTTTATAATAGGGTGCCCAAAACTGTACACAGTATTCCAAGTGTGGCCTTACCAATGTCTTGTACAACTTCAACAAGATGTCCCAACTCCCAATTTAACGTGTGTACAGGGGTGCTGGGGGAGGAGGGAGGTCCTGTAGGGATTAGCTGCTCTTCCCTCACCCAGTTCAATAGCCTTCCCAACACCGACTGGTGACTGGACTGAGATACTGTGAGGATTTGTGCCTCAGCATCAATCAAGCTTCACCAAAACCCTGCTCCTCATTCTCTCAGAAGACGATGGCAAAATGGCAACCTCATTGACAAGTAATCCTAGGCTAATTCTCTGGGTTCATGGGTTCAAATCCCACCCAGGCAGCTAGTGGAATTTAAATTCGATTACTGAAATCTGGAATATGAAGCTAGTGTCAGTAATGTTGACAATGAAATTATCATCAATTGTTGCAGAAACCCATTTATTTGAGTTATAAGGAGAGGCTGGACAGACTGGGGCTTTTCTCCCTGGAGTGTAGGAGGCTGAGGGGTGATCTTATAGAGGTCTGTAAAATAATGAGGGGCACAGATCAGCTAGATAGTCAATATCTTTTCCCAAAGGTAGGGGAGTCTAAAACTAGAGGGCATTGGTTTAAGATGAGAGGGGAGCGATACAAAAGTGTCCAGAGGAGCAATTTTTTCACACAGAGGGTGGTGAGTGTCTGGAATGAGCTGCCAGAGGTGGTAGTAGAGGCGGGTACAATTTTGTGTTTCAAAAAACCTTTAGACAGTTACATGGGTAAGATGGGTGTAGAGGGATATGGGCCAAATGCAGGCAATTGGGACTAGCTTAATGGTTAAAAAACGGGTGGCATGGACAAGTTGGGCTGAAGGGCCTGTTTGCATGCTGTAAACCTCTGTGACTCTATAAGACCATAAGACATAGGAGCAGAATGAGGCCACTCGGCCCATCGAGTCTGCTCCACCATTCAATCAGGGCTGATATTTTTCTCATATCCATTCTCCTGCCTTTTCCCCATAACCCCTGATCCCCTTATTAATCTATCTCTGTCTTAAAGACACTCAATGACCTGGCCTCCATAGTCTTCTGCGCAAAGAGTTCCACAGATTCCCCACTCTCTGGCTGAAGAAATTCCTCCTCATCTCTGTTTTAAAGGATCGTCCCTTTAGCCTGAGGTTGTGCCCTCTGGTTCTAGTTTTTCCTACTAGTGGAAACATCCTCTCCATGTCCACTCTATCCAGGCCACGCAGTATCCTGTAAGTTTCGATAAGATCCCCCCCATCCTTCTAAGCGCCAACAAGTACAGACCCAGAGTCCTCAACCATTCCTCATACGACAAGCTCTTCACTCCAGGGATCATTCCTCTGAGCCTCCTCTGGTACCTTTCCAAGGCCAGCACATCCTTCCTCAGATATGGAGTCCGAAACTGCTCACAATATTCCAAATTGGGCTCTGACTAGAGCCTTACACAGCCCCAGAAGTGTATCCCTGCTCTTGTATTCTGTCTCTCTCAACATGAATGCCAACATTGCATTTACCTTCCTAACTGCTGACTGAACCCGCACATTAACCTTAGGAGAATCTTGAACAATGATTCCCAAGTCCCTTTGTGTTTCTGATTTCCTAAGCATTCTCCCATTTAGAAAATAGTCTGTGCCTCCAACTCTCCTTCCAAAGTGCAGAACCTCACACTTTTCCACATTGTATTCCATCTCCTTTGCCCACTCTCCTAACCTGTCCAAGTCCTTCTGCAGCCCCCCTGCTTCCTCAATACTACCTGTCCCTCTACATATCCTTGTATCATCTGCAAACTTAGCCTTCAGTTCCATCTTCCAAATCGTTAATGTATTTTGTGAAAAATGGTGGTCCCAGTACTGACCCCTGAGGCACACCACTAGTCACCGGCTGCCATCCTGAGAAAGACCCCTTTATCCCCACTCTCTGCCTTCTGCCAGTCAGCCAATCCTCCATCCATGCCGGAATCTTATCCTTAACACCATGGAAACTTATTTAACAATCTCCTACGCAGCACCTTGTCAAAGGCCTTCTGGAAATCTAAATAAATCACGTCCATTGGTTCTCCTTGATCTAATTTCCTTGTTAGCTCCTCAAAGAACTCAAACAGATTTGTCAGACATGACGTCCCCTTGATGACTCAGTGCTGACTCAGTCCTTGTTTATCCGGCACTTCCAAGTACTCCGCGATCTCATCTTTAATAACGGTCTCAAAAATCTTGCCAATGACTGAAGTCAGGCTTAACTGGCCTATAATTTCCCATCTGCTGCCTCCCTCCCTTCCTGAACAGCGGTGTTACATTAGCTACTTTCCAGTCCTCCGGGAGCCTCCCTGTCTCCAGTGATTCCTGAAAGATCACCACCAATACCTCCACAATTTCCTCAGAGTTCATCTGGTCCAGGTGATTTATCCACCTTTAGACCTTTCAGTCTCCACAGAACCTTCTCCTTAGTGATGGCCACCTACACTCACCTGTACCCCCGGACTCTCCTGGAGCTCCGACACTGGTATCTCCCACAGTGAAGACTGATGCAAAGTAACTATTCAGTTCCTCTGCCATTGCTTTGTTTGTTATTCCTTCTCCAGCCTCATTTTCCAGTGGTCCAATCACTATTTTTGCCTCTCTTACCTTTTTATATATTGAAAAAAACTCTTCCTATTTTCTATTACTAGTTAGCTTACACTCACATTTCATCTTCTCCCCCCTTATTGCTTTTTTAGCTATCCACTGCTCACTCTTAAAGTCTTCCCAATCTTCTGGCTTCCCACTAACTCTTGCCATTTTGAATGCTTTCTCTTTTGTTTTTATGCTGTCCTCGACTTCCCTCACCAGCCATGGATGCCTCATCCTCCCCTTAGCACGTTTCCTCCTCCTCGGGATGAATTTCTGTTGTGTCTCCCGAATAAGAACATAAGAACATAAGAAATAGGAGCAGGAGTAGGCCATCTAGCCCTTCGAGCCTGCCCCGCCATTCAATAAGATCATGGCTGATCTGTTGTGGCTCAGTTCCACTTTCCCGCCCTCTCCCCATAACCCTTAATCCCCTCTCTTATCAAAAACCCATCAACCCGCGTCTTAAAAATATTTAGCGAGGCAGCCTCCACCACTTCAACGGGCAGAGAATTCCAGAGATTCACCACCCTTTGAGTGAAGAAGTTCCTCCTCAACTCCGTTCTAAACCGCCTCCCCTTTATCTTGAGGCTGTGCCCCCTAGTCCTACAAAAACTCCTGCCATTGCTGTTCCACTGTCTTCCCTGCTCTGGGCTCCCTTTCCCATCAACTCTGACCAGCTCCTCCCTCATGTCTTTGTAATTACCTTTATTTAGTTGTAATGCCGTTACATCTGACCCCAGCTTCTCCCTCTCAAACTGCAGGGTCAATTCGATCATATTGTGGTCACTGCTCCCTCAGAGTTCCTTCACCGTAAGTTCCCTAAACAAATCCGTCTCGTTCCACATCACCAAATCCAGAATTGCCTGTGCCTTAGTAGGTTCTGTCACAGGCTGCTCCACCTCTTAGACATTCCACAAACTCCTTTCTTTGGGATCCACTACCTGCCTGATTTTCCTCTAATAGTTCATGAATATCCTTTAGGGAAGCACATCTGTCATCCTTACCCGGACTGGCCTACACGTGACTCCAGACCCACAGCAATGTGGTTGACCCTACTGGAATGGCCAACTCAGCTCAAGGGGCAATTAAGGAGGGACAACAAATGCTTGGCCTTGCCAGCGACGCCCACACCCCCCTGAAAGAATAAAACACACGGGCGGCGCGGTAGCACAGTGCTTGGCACTGCTGCTTCACAGCTCCTGGGTCCTGGGTTCGATTCCCGGCTCGGGTCACTGTCTGTGTGGAGTTTGCACATTCTCCCCGTGTCGGTGTGGGTTTCCTCCGGGTGCTCCGGTTTCCTCCCACAGTCCAAAGATGTGCGGGTTAGGTTGATTGGCCATGCTAAGAAATTGCCCCTTAGTGTCCAGGGATGTGTAGGTTAGAGGGATTAGTGGGTATAATATGTAGGGATATGGGGGTAGGGCCTGGGTGGGATTGTGTTCGCTGCAGACTCGATGGGCCGAAGGGCCTCTTTCTGCACTGTAGAGTTCTATGATTCGAACCCATCCTCCATGCCTGCGATTGCGGACCTTCTGGCCAGCAATGCCTCATTTTATCCTCATTCTCGTGTTCAAATCACTCCATGGCTTTGCCCCTCTCTGTCTCTGTAACCCTCACCAACCCTCTGAAATCTCTGCTGTCTCTTGAGCTACTCCAGCGCAGCCACACTGGGAGCTGCCTGGGCATCGGGCTCTGGAACTCCCTACCTCGGTCACTCCCAAACTCTCTCCTCTTTCACAGAGGCTCTCTAAAGCCACCCTGTCCGACCGAGCACAGTCAGGGAGATTAGCAGGATAAACTGCTGGGGCAGAGGGTGGGCTTCAGTCCGATGGTCTGTCAGAGAGTCGGCACAGATTTGATGGGTTGAATGGCCTCGTTTTGCAGTAGTGATCACCTGTGCTGTTTTAACATAGGCACCACATCAATGTCAGTGCAGAATGGGCGGGGGGGGGGAAACGGGGGGGGAACAGGGGGAAAGGGCTCCGGAAGATGAATAATCTGAATATTTTCTGTTTCAATTATAGCATCAGGGAAGTGACTTAAACAAATGAACATAGTTTTATACATCCTCTTCTGCAAACCTCTCCTTTCTAAAGAGATGCTTTATTTTTAACCTCGAGTAATCAGAGCAGAAACTAATTTATTAACTCCCCCACACAAATTTGTAATAATATGTCAAACTGGCATCTAATAAAGCAGAGGTGGGCGGCAAGACAGAGAGGGACCAGGCGCGCGAGGGGGAGCGGGCGCGAGAGACAGATAGCCCAAGCGACTGAGAGACAGAGCGAGAGAAAGTGAGCGTGCAAGAGAGCAAGAGAGTGAGTGAGTGAGCGAGAGAGTGAACGAGAGAGAGCGAGCGAGCGAAAGAGTGAGTGAGAGAGAGAGAGAGAGCAAGAGAGAGAGAGAACGAGAGAGAGAAAGAGTGAGTGAGCGAGAGAGAGAGAGAGCAAGAGAGAGAAAGAACGAGAGAGAGAAAAAGAGAGCAGGCGAGAGAGCAAGAGCGAGAGATAGAGAGAGCGAGAGACAGCGAATCAATCTCCAGTCCTCCTGAGCTGCAGTCTGTGACTCATCTCTCCCGACCCAGAAGCTCAGTTTCTCATAACGCTCTTTCTGATATTATTTCATTTTAAATTTCCAAAGTGAGAATCGGTGCAAAATTTTTTTAAAAAAAGATTTGTTGCCGTGATGTCGCCTTTGGTCAGGCAAAGCATTCTAAACAGCTGGAATTAAAATGCCAACCTCTGCAGTGGTTAACTGGGTGAAGGCAGCTCAGTGTAATCTCGAGCTATGAGAATCAAACCTGTCCTGGTTATATCTGAGCTGATATTTTAATAATTGCTTATCGGCTTGCCCGCCTCATCAGCTCCTAATGAATTCTCAGCCCACAGACTGAATTCTAAATGTTCGCATCGCGTTAATTACCCTGAATCTCATTTCACACAAACAGCTTAACTGGCCCCTGGTCCACACCAGCCTCCTCCCTCCCCATCTCCACCTGCACTGTCAACACATTCTCCTAATTCAATCTGATTTGATTTATTATTGTCACATAAGTTTTACGTTCATTTATTAGTGTCACAAGTAGGCTGACATTAACACTGCAGTGAAGTTACTGTGAAATACACGCGTATTATCAAACAGTGAAAAATACTGTTTCTTGCATGCTATACCGACAAAGCATACTGTTCATAGAGTACATAGATCCCTCTGTGACTGGATCCTGAACTTCCTAACCTACAAACCACAATCAGTAAGGATAGGCAACAACTCCCCCTCCATGATCATCCTCAACACCGGTGTCCCACAAGGCTGTGTTCTCAGCTCCCAACTATACTCCTTACACACCTATGACCGTGTGGCCAAATTCCCCTCCAATTCGATGTTCAAGTTTGCTGATGACACCACTGTAGTGGGTCGCATCTCAAACAATGACGAGACAGAGTACAGGAATGAGACAGAGAATCTGGTGAACTGGTGCGGCAACAATAATCTCTCCCTCAATGTCAACAAAACCAAGGAGATTATCATCGACTTCAGGAAGTGTAAAGGAGAACATGCCCCTGTCTACATCAATGGGGATGAAGTGGAAGTGGTCAAGTTTTTAGGTGTCCAGATCACCAACAACCTGACCTGGTCCCTGCATGCTGACACTATAGTTAAGAAGACACACCAAAGCCTCTACTTTCTTGGAAGACTAAGGAAATTTGACATGTCAGCTACAACTTTCACCAATTTTTACAGATGCACCATAGAAAGCATTCTTTCTGGTTGTATCACAGCTTGGTCTGGGCTCCTGCTCTGCCCAAGACTGTAAGGAACTACAAAAGGTCGTGAACGTAGCCCAATCCGTCACGCAAACCAGCCTCCCATCCATTGACTCTGTCTACACTTCCTGCTGCCTCAGCAAAGCAGCCAGTATAATTAATGACCCCACGCACCCCAGTCATTCTCTCTTCCACCTTCTTCTGTTAGGAAAAAGATATAAAAGTCTGAGATCACATACCGACCGACTCAAGAACAGCTTCTTCCCTGCTGCTGTCAGACTTTTGAATGGACCTACCTTGCATTGAGTTGATCTTTCTCTACACCCTAGCTATGACTGTAACACTACATTCTGCACTCTCTCCTTTCCTTCTCTATGAATGGTATGCTTTGTCTGGATAGTGTGCAAGAAACAATACTTTTCACTATATGTTAATACATGTGACAGTAATAAATCAAATCAATCTTCAGGTTTCCCCTTAGGTGTATGGTCACTGTTTGCCTCACATACCCACTGTCGCTGTGTCTTCCAAATTCTCAACACTCATTGGATAAAGACATTTCTCCAAAATGTCTCACAGTGTGAGGCCATCGGTCCTTCTACCTTCTGTAAGCTCTCCGGGAGTTTTCCAGTTAACCACACTCTGCCCTTTTCCCCATCTCCTGCACGTTCTCTCTCTCCCCTCCACTCCTTGTCCACTTCTCTTTGAAAAGCTGTTGCAAAAACTCCTTCCTTGCTCAGCCATTCTGTGTTCAGTCAAACCCAAACCATCCCCCTGCCCTCTGTCTTCACTCTTCCGCTGACTGATTTCAATCATAGCACCCGACAGTGCAGAAAGAGGCCCTTCGGCCCATCGAGTCTGCACCGAACACAATCCCACCCAGGCCCTACCCCCATATCCCTACATATTATACCCACTAATCCCTCTAACCGACACATCCCTGGATACTAAGGGGCAATTTCTTAGCACGGCCAATCAACCAAACCCGCACATCTTTGGACTGTGGGAGGAAACTGGAGTACCCAGAGGAAACCCACACAGACACGAGGAGAATGTGCAAACTCCACACAGACAGTGACCCGAGCCGGGAATCGAACCCAGGACCCTGGAGCTGTGAAGCAGCAGTGCTAACCCACTGTGCTACCGTGCCACCCATTTACTATTCAATCCATTCCCATTTATTACCGACCAATCATCAAACCACGATGGTTCTCTATTTCAACATCAAAAAAATGGCTTCAATTTCCAGGGGGACAGAAACCGCGTATCGGCACAGGCTTGGTGGGCCGAAGGGCCTGTTCCTGCCCTGTATTGCTCTTTGTTCTGTCTCACACAAAGAAACTTGCATTTATATAGCGTCTTTCCCAACCTCAGTCTGTCTCTGAAGAATTTGACAGCCAATCAAAGTTTAGTCACTGTCAGAGTGTAACAGCCAATGGCAACAAACTCACACAAAAAGCAATCACGCTAATGGCCAGAAAACAAATCGCCAAGGAGGACATGGAAAGGATGTTTCCTCGTAGGTGAGTGCAGAACTAGGGGGCACTGTTTAAAATTAGGGGTCATCCTTATAAGACAGAGATGAGGAGAATGTGTTTCTCTCAGAGGGTGGTGGTGGGGGGTTCATTTACCCTTGCTAATCTCCCTGACAGTAAGGGGCAATTTATCACGGCCAATCCATCCAACCCGCACATTTTTCGGACTGTGGGAGGAAACCCACACAGACACGGGGAGAATGTGCAGACTCCATGCGTACAGTGACCCAAGGCTGGAATTGAACCCCGTTCCCTGGCAATGTGAAGCAGCAGTGCTAAGCACTGTGCCACCGTGCCATCCACGGTGTGTAAACATAGAGGGACAGCATTCACAGGGCTGTATGGTCTGTTCTCGCCCTTTATTTCTCAATCCTCGTTAGCTTCTATGCAGTTCTGTCGCAGCATTACACAAAATTATCAGCCACCAGGTGACACCAAGATGGGAGGCATAGTGGACAGCGAGGAAGGTTATCCCCAATTGCAACAGGATCTTGATCAATTGGGCCAGTGGGCTGACGAATGGCAGATGGAGTTTAATTTAGATAAAGGGGAGGTGATGCATTTTGGTAGATTGAACCAGGGCAGGACTTACTCAGTTAATGGTAGGGCATTGGGGAGAGTTACAGAACTAAGAGATCTGGGGTACATGTTCATAGCTCCTTGAAAGTGGAGTCACAGCTGAACAGAGTGGTGAAGAAGGCATTCAACATACTTGGTTTCATCGGTCAGAACATTGAATACAGGAGTTGGGATGTCTTGTTGAAGTTGTACAAGACATTGGTAAGGCCACACTTGGAATACTGTGTACAGTTCTGGTCACCCTATTATAGAAAGGATATTATTAAACTAGAAAGAGTGCAGAAAAGATTTACTGGGACTTGGTGGTTTGAGTTATAGGGAGAGGCTGGATAGACTGGGACTTTTTCTCTGGAGTGTAAAAGGCTGAGGGGTGATCCTATAGAGGTCTATAAAATAATGAGGGGCACAGATCAGCTAGATAGTCAATATCTTTTCCCAAAGGTAGGAGAGTCTAAAACTAGAGGGCATAGGTTTAAGATGAGAGAGGAGTGATACAAAACTGTCCAGAGAGGCAACTTTTTCCACAGAAGGTGGTGAGTGTCTGGAACAAACTGTCAGAGACTGTAGTAGAGGCGGGTACAATCTTGTCTTTTAAAATGCATTTAGACTGTTACATGGGTACAGAGGGATATGGGCCAAATGCGGGCAATTGGGACTAGCTTAGGGTTTAAAAAAAAGGGCAGCATGGACAGGTTGGGTTGAAGGGCCTGATGCTGGAAACCTGTATGACTCTATGACTCAAGCAATGGACAGCAGCCATGTTGTTAGTAATTGGCTTCAGTTTAATTTGTGAGAAGATTGCAGATTAACATTTCTCTCGTTCGCTCTCTTTAGCAGCTCACACTGACCCAAGAAGCCTTCAAATAGGACACGGATGTGAAAGGATATCACTCAGGTAGGAAGCTGCTTGGGCGAGATTGCAGAACACTTGTACATTTCCCTCCTGCACTCTCCCCTTTGACCCCTCGCCAGATCCATCCGACCTCCCAGCGAAGCGAGCGTCACTGCCCACCTCCGAATGGAACGCCAGCTGCAACCTGGGTCCTGGTACCCATCACCAAGAGGGCCTCAACAGAGACTGAGCTGGTGACCCCTGAAGCACGTAGCTGCCAGACCTGGGCCTCGGGCAGGTAGTGAGAGACTGAGGGAATGGGCAAGGGGGAAAAACCTATTGTCCTCGGTATAGAGGGAGCACAGTGAAGGTTTACCAGGCTGATTCCTGGCATGGCAGGTCTGTCACACGAGGAGAGACTAAGTCAGTTCAGATTACGTTCACTGGAGTTTAGAAGAGTGAGAGGGGATCTCCTAGAAACTTATAAAATCCTAACAGGGTAGATTCAGGAAGAATGTTCCCAATGGTGGGGGAATCCAGAATGAGAGATCACAGTTATTAAAGTTTATTAATTAGTCACAAGTAGGCTCACATTAACATTTCAATGAGGTTAGAGGGAAAATCCTCTCGTCGCCACACTCTGGCACCTGTTCGAGTACACTGAGGGAGAATTTAGCATGGCCAATGAGCTTAACCAGCACGTCTTTCAGACTATGGGAGGAAACCCACACAGACATGGGGAGAATGTGCAGACTCCACACAGACAACGACCTAAGCCGGGAATCGAACCCGGGTCTCTGGCGCTGTGAGGCAGCAGTGCGAACCACTGTGCCACGCCATGAGGATAAAGAGTAAATTTCTTCACCCAGAGCGTGGTAAATATGTGGAATTCACTAACACAGAAAGCAGTTGAGGCCAAAATGTTGTGTGATTTTAAGAAAGAATTAGATTTCTCTCTTGGGGGTAAAGGAATCAAGGGATATGTCCTCAGCAACCTACCCATTGCTGATGTGTCTATTCAAGACAATGTTTATAGGAGTGATCACTAAGACAAAGTTCTATCTTCATGCTGGAATACCATCCATTGGGTTAGGTCACACCACACTGTTGCTCCTCTATCTTACGTTCTTAAATACATGGTCAAAACCTGTCAACTATCACATTGCTGTTTGCTGCGCACAAATTGGCTGCTACTTTTCCTACACTACAATGAAAAGTATTTCTTTAGCCATAAAGCAACTTGGGGTATCACAAAGTCATGAAAGTTTTCCTGGTGTCTCAACATTCCCTGCAATAGCACGTAGATAAATTGTGTTGAGTTATCCTATCATGGGATGTGGGCATTGCTGGCTAGGCCAGCATTTATTACCCATCCCTAATTGCCCTCAAGAAGATGCTGCCTTCTTGAACCACTGCAGTCCATGTGTGGTGTAGACACATCCACAGTGCTGTTAGGGAGGGAGTTCCAGGATTTTGACCCAGCGACAGTGAAGGAACGGCCGATATATTTCCAAGTCAGGATGGTGAGTGACTTGGAGGGGAACCTGCAGGTGGTGGTACCTGCTGCCCTCGTCCTTCCAGGTGGTTGAGATGGGGATTTGGAAGGTGTCGTTGAAGGAGCCTTGGTGAGTCGCTGCAGTGCATCTTGTAGATGGTACACACAGCTGCCAATGTGGTGGAGAGAACAAATGTTGAAGATGATAAATGAGGTGCCAATCCAGTTGTGGAATCTTCCTGTGTACAAGACAGTGACTGTATTTGCCTCCCTGTCAGTGCTGACTGCAGTGTCAAGGTGAATACACGGTGTGTGAGGTGATTGTAGTGAAACATTGGTTCCAATCCAAGTCTTTCTCACCCCAGTATGGGGGCTGAAAGGGTTAAATGCTGAGTGTCATGACCCTAGACTTGGAATTGTTTAAATGTGGAAGTCTGGGGGTCGATTTCATTGAGTTATTTAAGATGATTGACAGGGAAGGTGGATAGGAGTTACATCCTTTGCTGGTGAGTAGATAACAAGGTAGAGAAGGAAACAGCACAGTAAAACGGAGAGATAAGAATGCTCGCCTGAACTGGCTTTTCCTTCAAATTAGAACCAGGAGTTTAGCAGTGATGTGAGAGTGGAAATCCGGAACTCTCTCCGTCAAAGTGCTGTTGAGGTTGGTGTTGGGGGTGGGGGTGGGGGAGTGGAGCAATTGGTTGGAGTTAAGATACAGCTATGATCTGCCTCACAGCGCCAGGGACCCGGTTCGGGTCACCGTCTGTGCGGAGTCTGCACATTCTCCCCGTGTCTGAATGGGTTTCCTCCGGGTGCTCCAGTTTCCTTCCACAGTCCGAAAGACGCGCTGGTTAAGGCGCATTGGCCGTGCTAACTCCTCCCGCAGTCTACCCGAACAGATCGTGGCGACTAGGGGATTTTCACAGTAACTTCATTGCGGTGTTAACGAAAAGCTGACCTGCGACCGACAGTTAAAATTTTAACTACCTGGCTGAAAGGGTGGAACAGACCCGAGGGGCTGAATGGCCTCCTCCTGTCCTTATAACTGCTCCAGTCGGCTGCGTGAAGCTGTGTTTTGCTGCCCTCCCCCCCCCACACAAAACTCCACACGAGACATTTTTAATTTGGATATTTTGCCTGAAGCGAGATGGTATAAAATTAAATGACCTGTTTTGGGAAGGAAAGAATGGCTTTGTTACTGCAGGCAGAAAGACAGAATTCATGTCTACAGATCATTAAAACTTGTCTCCCAATTATTAATGCGATTGGGATAAATTCCCCCACAAAAAACACACATGGAATATAAGACCCAGTCCCTCGAATATTGGTTTCAGGAAAGCAGTGACACTAAAGATTGAGACCAATGTTCAGATCCTGCAATCTGCTCCAGCAAACTGTTCCAGTTTATTTACATAAAACTCACTTCCCCTTTCCTAATGCCTTCCACAACGATATCAGTTATTGATAATATTCCAGGCGGAAGTCAATGGATTTTACTCCCTTTTATTCTTCCTTGGGACGTGGGTATTGCTGGCAGGGCCAGCATTTATTGCCTGTCCCTAATTGCTCCTGAACTGTGTGTCTGACTCAGCTCAGGGCAGTTAAGAGTCAACCACATTGGCTCTGGCTCTGGAGTCACATGTAGGCCAGACCGGGTAAGGACGGCAGATTTCCTCCCCTAAAGGACATTAGTGAACCAGCTGGGTTTTTTGAGGCTAGTAAAATTACAGCACAGGCTCAGGCCCTTCGGCCCTCCAAGCCTGCACCGACCCGTGCTGCCCCCGACTGAACTAAAGCCACTTACCCTTCCAGGGACCGTATCCCTCTATTCCCATCCTATTCATGTATTTGTCCAGACGCCCCTTAATACTCACTATCGTATCTGCTTCCATTACCTCCTCCTGCAGCGAGGTCCAGGCACCCACTCTGTGTAAAAAAAACTTGCCTCGTACATCTCCTTTAAACTTTGCCCCTCTCACCTTAACCCTGTGCCTCCTAGTAATTGACTCTTCCACCTGGGAAAACGCTTCTGACTATCCACTCTGTCCATGCCTCTCATAATCTTGTAGACTTCTATCAGGTCTCCCCTCAAACTCTGTCATTCCAGTGAGAACAAACCCAGTTTCTCCAACCTCTCCTCGTAGCTAATGCCCTCCATACCAGGCAACATCCTGGTAAATCTTTTCTGCACCCTCTTCAAAGCCCCCACACCTTTCTGGTAGTGTGGCGACCAGAATTGAACACTATATTCCAAGTGCGGCCGAACCATAAAACTGCAACATGTCTTGCCAATTTTTAAACTCAATATCCAAGTGATGAAGATAAGCATGCCATATACCTTCTTGACTACCTTATCCACCTGCGTTGCCACTTTGTGACCTGTGTGCCTGTACACCAGATCCCTCTGCCTATCAATACTCTTCAGGGTTCTGCCATTTACTGTATAGTAAATATATTCCAGATTTATTAATTACATTTAAATTGCACCAGCTGCCAATAGTGGGATTTGAACCCGCGTCCCCCAGGCATTAACCTAGGTCTCTAAATTGCCAGTGACATTACCACTACATCACCATCTCCTTAAAGGGAACTGGGGGGTGAAAGGCCCCAGAATAGATCAGAGAGTGGGATAGATGGACACTGAGACCAGAGGTCAAACAAAAAATAGGTGAGGATAGGTATTGAGTCAATGAGGTGTTTTATTGAATGCTAACACTGAAAACACCAACACATCATTTGGTTGTAAGATTTAATTGAGTATTTCACCCCAGTGTTAAACTATGTGGCTTTTAATCAAAGTCCCAACTGTAACTTGGTGGAAATTCTTATCGTATGGAATGTAGAAATCTCAAAACCACGCTTGGCTGTGGGTGAAGTTGATCCTCTAAATCCAATCGTCCCAAAGTTTTGTCCCACCCAATCATTCAGGTAAATGATTTAACTTTATGGGCAGCACGGTGGCACAGTGATTAGCACTGTGGCCTCACAGCTCCAGGGACCCAGAATTAATTCCCGGCTTGGGTCACTGTCTGCGCAGATTCTCCCCCCGTGTCCATGTGGGTTTCCTCCGGGTGCTCCCGTTTCCTCCCGCAGTCCAAAGATGTGCGGGTTTGGTGAGTTGGCTGTGCTAAATTGCCCCATCGTAGGGAGACTGGCAGGGTAAATGTATGGGGTTGTGGAATAGGGGGGTGGGTGAGGCTGTTGTCGGTGTGGACTTGATGGGCCGAATGGCCTCTTTCTGCACTGTTAGGGATTCTATGGTTAACAATCTCAGGCCCTGCCACAGTGCAGCACTCCAGGAAGGCAATGGGCCTGAATGCTGGGGAGATCGATACAGTGACTGTCCGCCTCACAGAGCAGAGTCTCACTCACCCATTCAGGCTCAGGAGCCTCGACAGTTTCCAATTTGAATTTGCTGCTACTTAGAGATCAGTATGTTTGACCTACTTCGGTTCCTGGGCTAACAGAGCCCCAGATTTAAAACTCTTCTCTTCAAATCTGCGCATGACCTTACTTCCCCACACCCCCCATCACCGTAACCTCCTCCAGAATCTCGGAGATCTTGGGATTTCCCCAACTCCGGCCTGCAGTGTGTTGGATTTTTACTGCTCTGTTATGAGCCATGTTGTAGAGAGAAATACCCTCGTTAGCCTCTCTGCTTTTCTCACTCTCCCTCACGATAACCTCTTTGGCCCGATTACACTTCTGTGGAGCAACTTTGCAGATCACAGAATCCCTACAGTGCAGAAGGAGGCCACTCAGCCCATTGCACCTACACTGACAATAATCCCCACCCAACTCTATACCCGTAACCCCACAGATTTACCCTGCTAATCCCGGATCCTGACACTAAGGGGCAGTTTAGCCTGGCCGATCCACCGAATCAGCCTGTCTTTCGGACTGTGGGAGGAAACCGGAGAACGCGGAGGAAACCCATGCAGACACGGGGAGAACATGCAAACTCCACACAGACAATGACCCAAGCTGTAAATTGAACCCAGGTCCCTGGTGCTGTGAGGCAGCAGTGCTCACCACCGTGCCGCCCTTCGGATGCTTTACTACACTTGAAGGTGCTATATGAATGCACATTGTTGTTATTTTATGTAAAATAAGATGAATATAAAGCGCGCCAGGCTGGAGGTGCACAGGACGGGGTACACACTCACACACCACCTATTCTCCCATCTCCATATAAAGCTGCATTTACCTGGCAACGGCCATTGTAACCAAGCAACCTCCAGAGATAAAGACCACAGCAAGGACCAGGAATTAAAGAAAAAGCAAGGCTGGAAACTCTTTGTTAAATTGAGAAGCAAAGAGAAAAGGCGGTGAATGAGGAGGGCACATGGCCCAGAGTGGAGGATAGTGTCAGACCGTGAGGGAGAGGCCTGGGGTTTTTATTAAGAGTTTATTTCATTAGTGTCACAAGTAGGCTTACATTAACACTGTAATGAAGTTACTGTGAAACTCCCCTGGTTGCCACACTCCGGTGCCTGTTCGGGTACACCGAGGGAGAATGTAGCACGGCCGAGGCACCCTAACCAGCACCTCTTTTAAACTGTGGGAGGAAACTGGAGCAGCTGGAGAAAACCCATGTAGTGGGCATCGGGCAGTGCCAAGTGGGCAGGACCTTTTGGGGTCTGTGGGGGGATGATCGGTGGGTGGGAGGCGTGGCAGAGGGAGAGAGTTGGCAATGACAGATCGGCGCACGCGCAGTGGCGCACTCAGCGCTATACTGCCGGCTCTCCAGCGGGAATAGGCTCCACCCACAGATTTTCAGCATGTATCTCTCTGAGGCACCCTGCAGTGCTCAGAGTGTGGGAGATTCATTCTGAAAAATCCCACTAAACAAAAACCAGCCAGACTGACTCCTGTTTTCACACGAATTTGGCATTTAGAATTTGTTTGGGAGAATCCCAGCTTTGGTGTTCTCAAGCTCACCTTCAGGCTTATGTACGTCCAATCGAGGCTGACACACTTGCTGAGGGAATGCTGCACAGTCAGAGGTGTTGCACCTTGGGTGAGATGTTTTACCTGGACAGTTTAATGTAAAAGACACCCCCCTGGCCCTACTCCCCCCCACCCCAGCCCGGCAACAAGGGTACTTAGCATCGCCCACACATCCTATGAGTGAACTTTGTCAGGTGAGTTCTCCTCTCCTCTCCCCTCCCTACCGCACGCCCCCAACCCTCACCCTGGGGCCAACATTTACCCCTCAAATCAACATCCATAAAAACAAACCAAAAGAGGAAAATCTCAGCAGGTTCTGTGAGGAGGGAAAGGAGCTGACATTCTGTGTTCAAGTGACCCTTTGTCAAAGCTAAAATGGCCAGTTAACCTGTTTTTCTAAAAACAATAATAGGTTAACTGGCCGTTATCACATTGCTATTTGTGGGATCTTGCTGTGCGCATATTGGATGCTTTTTTTCCCCTGCATTACAACAGTGGATCGAATGTCAAAGAATAACTGACTAGCAGCACAGGCCATCTTTCCCTCGGTTCACAACCAGTGTGGGGAGAGGGGCAGGGGGATGGGGAGAGAGGTAACTGAGTGTTGGACCTCACTCCTCTACCCAAATCCATCCAGCCAGTCTTCCCTGGGGAATTCAGTCAGTGGCCTCAAGGAGGGGAGGTGGGCACAGGGTGGAGGGGTGTGTGTGTGGGGGGGGGGGGGTGGTGTGCAGGCTGGGTGCCCCTGGATAGGCAGAAACCCCTGTGCCCAATCCCATCCTCACCAGACACATTTTCCCAGGGGAGCGATCACAGTAATTCCCAGGGGGGGGGGCAACGTGAGGGAGCAGAGGACAAGGATCTCACAAACAGGGATGTCTGAATGAGCAGGCGGATTCCGGGGAGGGTGGGGCTGGGGAGGTATTGACTAGGTTAGGATTGTTTTCGATGAGGGGGGGAATCTCACAGAGATTTATAAAATTCTAACAGGATTAGACAGGGAGGATGTTCCCGATGGTGGGGGTAGTCCAGAACCAGGGGGTCACAGTCTGAGGATTGGGGGTAGACCATTTAGGACGGAGACGAGGAGACATTTCTTCACCTGGTGAGCCTGTGGAATTCATTCCCACAGGAAGTAGCTGATGCCAAAACATGGAATGTATGCAAGAGGTGGCTGGATAGAGCACTCGGGGCGAATGGGATCAAAGGTTATGGGGAGAAAGCAGGATCAGGCTATTGAGTTGGACTATCAGCCATGATCGTGGTGGATGGTGGAGCAGGCTCAAAGAGCCAAATGGCCTCCTCCTGCCCCTATCTTCTATGTTTCTATGACCAGTTGTTGGTGGAGGGATAAACTTTAGCCAGAACGTCATCTCCCACCTCCCAATGCAAAGGGAGGGGCCTCGGCTTAACCCCTCATCTGAGAGACGCCACCGTGCAGCACTCCCTCAGTAACGCACTGGGCGTGTCGGCCCAGGCAATGGGTTCAGGGCTCAGGCAGAAGGCAAGACATTACCACAACACAGCCAGTGCAGACACCCATATAAAGCAGCTTCTACATTCACAAAGGGTTGTGTGACCATCACTAACATAATTACCTAGAAACACCGTCATCGCACTCTGCTCAATCTACAGCGAGATATTTTCTCTCTACGCTGTGTGAGTCTTTTAAGAACCATTATATTTTCCTCACATTACACATCCTTTTGCAAAGCAACGGAAGATTTCTCAGATCCATTACCACGTTCTGTATTACCGTTAGGTCATGTCCCCAGACCAGACCAGACACGGTTCTCAAGGTCAGACAGTCACTGAGGAGTAAACATGCTTTCTTTAAAAAAAAATACGGTTCCTGATATTGGAAAGGAGGGAGATTGTAACTGACAAAGGGCTGGAGCTCAGTTCTTTGCACAGGGCAATGAGACTCGCATAGAAATAGGTCACAATTATTCTGCCCTACTCAGCACTCTGCATCCCCGGGCAGACAAATCCTGCTTCCCGTTCGGTCATTCCTGCCACACGTTCCCCCTGCGCCCCCCCCCCCCATCCCCACTCACACCAACATCCCCAAAAGCCTAATTTCCAAAAAAACACTGCATCGCACAAATGTCAAAGAGTGAGGCCCCTCCCTGCCCCGGACAAATAACATCCTCTGATATAGACTTCATTAGTTTTCCTTTGAAAATTCCTTGTTGGAATTTGCTCCCGACACTTCCCCATCTTTCTTATTTATTATTTCAGTGGACGTGGGCGTCGCTGGCAAGGCAACCACATTTGTAATGGGTCTGGAGTCACGTGTAGGCCAGACCGGCTAAGACGGGTCGATTTTTTGGCGATTGTTGGTAGTTTCAGTCAGACACCGTGACTGAGGCAAACTTCACCTTCACAGAATCCCTACAGTGAAGAAGGCCATTCGGCCCATTAAGTCTGTACCAATCACAATCCCACCCAGGCCCTATTCCTTATTCACCCTGTTAATCCCCCTGACACTAAGGTCAATCTACCTAACATCTTTGGATTGTGGGAGGATAGCAGAGGAAACCCACGCAGACACGGGGAGAATGTGCAAACCCCACCCAGACAGTGACCCGAGGCTGGAATTGAACCTGGGTCCCTGGCGCTGTGAAGCAGCAGTGCTAAGCACTGTGCCCTGTGCCGCCCTAAACAGTCCAGATTTATTAACTGAACTTAAATTGCCCTGGTGGGATTTGAACCCACGTCCCCAGAGCATTAGTCTGGGCCCCTGGATTACTATCCAATGACATTACCACTGCACCACTCTCCCCAAACACCCTTGCTACACTCACCAGCACAGTCACTTAAACCACCATCCTCTCAACCCAGAGCTGCCGGTGATGACATCAGCCAAGCTAATCAGGTTGGCTTGCTCGAGTATGAACTACTTGATAAGTGGGTGGCACTGGTTAGCGCTGCTGCCTCACAGCGCCAGGGACCCAGGATCGATTCCTGGCTTGGGTCACTGTCTGTGTGGAGTTTACACATTCTCCCTGTGTCTGCGTGGGTTTCCTCCGGGTGCCCCGGTTCCCTCCAAAGGTGGGCGGATTAGGTGGATTGGCCATGCTAAACTTTCCCTTAGTGTCAGGGGGACTACTGGCTAGGGTAAATACATGGGGTTATGGGGATAGGGGCTGGGTGGGATGGTGGTTGGTGCAGACTCGATGGGCCGAATGGCCTCTTTCTGCACTGTAGGGATTCTACGATCGTCACCTGCACACAATTTAAAGGCACAAGAAGAGGTACCTGATGAGTCCGAATTGATGGTTAAATCAGAGAGCTTCGTGCTCCCTATTTAAAGCAGGTCTGTCAGACTCCCAGCCTGCATTCAGCTGGAGAGCAACTGGAGAGCTGGCTGTGTACAGATGTATGGTGTAAATAAAGTAACTTGGTGACGGGACTTTCACCTCCGTGGAGTTATTACGGTGTCACTTTTCCAAATGGATTTAGTGACGACCAGATCACTCATACGTCTTGAAGTGGTGAAATTGAATTTAACAAAGAGTTATTCAGAAGCACTGGTTCGATTCTCTCTCCACAGATGCTGTCAGACCTGCTGAGATTTTCTGATTTTATTTCAGATTCCAGCATCGGCAGACAATTCACTTCTTTGTTGTATTTCGACTTTCTACCTGGTTTAATATTAAATTCTATTTTAATAAACTCACCCTCCTCTTTGTGTCTGGCTAACTTCTCTCTGATGTGGAGATGCCGGCGTTGGACTGGGGTAAAAACAGTGAGGAGTCTCACAACACCAGGTTACAGTCCAACAGGTTTAATTGGTAGCATGAGCTTTCGGAGCAGTCCGGGAGCCGCAGAAGGAGCCGAGCCCCCGGGAGTTAATGGTTTGTGCTACCAAATAAACCAGTTGGACTTTAACCTGGTGTTATGAGGCTCCTTACTGTAACTCCGATTGAAATGAACTCGTCCCACGGAGCGGGAGGTGTTTACTGAATACTGCGCCGGTCTCTAAACTGCGAAGCCATGCCCTACTCCAGAACTGACTGACCCCAGGTGAAACATCCACATCAAACGTGGGTGCAAAATCCTTCCACGCCACTCCCCAAGGATGAAGAGAGCAGAGTGACGCACACATCATCATTATATCTGCTCAATTATCCCCTTCCCTCAGAATCTCTCCAAGTGCCAACATTAGCCGCTCCCTTCTCTCCAGCAAGGCAATTATTCCATTTCTATCTCCTCTTGCCTTTACACTTTCATCATTTAATCCCATCACCATCCATTCCATTCTAATCTGCCACTTTTTTCTCCCTTTCCTCACTGACGTGAGGGTAAATGGTTTCTATTTAAATAGAATGGCAGCGTTGGAGATAACCAGTCAGAGGGAATGAAACACCAACTACTGGGAACACTCACAGAACAGGCGGCTATTCCCAATCCCATCCTAGCTAACCCCCAATTCACAGAAAATCTAAGATGCAGACAAGAGGCCATTCGGCCCACTGAGTCTGCACCAACAATGATCCCACCCAAGCCCTATTCTCTGTAACCCCACACGCTTACTCTGAATTCCTGCTTTAACTTTTCCCGGATCCGATGAAAGATCATCGACCTGAACCATCAACTCTCTTCCTCTCTCCACAGACGCTGTCTGCCCTGTGACCATTTCCAGGAGTTGGTGTTTTACTCTCTCTGACCACTTACCCCAGCCCTCCCATTCCGCTTAAACAGAACCATTAATCTGCCTCCTTGTCTTTGCCCACTCATTCACCCTCCAAACATCCAATTCTATTGCAATCGAAACATTAACTAAACTTTAAAGATTTGGGCAAGACGTACAGTGTTGGGGGGAGGAGGGTGGGTGGTGCGGGGGGAGGAGGACGGGCGGTGTGGGGGGAGGAGGACGGGCGGTGTGGGGGGCAGGAGGGTGGGCGGTGATGGCGAGGAGGGTGGGCGGTGTGGGGGAGGGAGGAGGGCGGGCAGTGATGGCAAGGAGGGTGGGCGGTGTTGGTTGTGAGGGAGGTTTCGTTTTGGACACAGTGGGTGGGAATAGCCTGGAACTCGCTGTCCACACTGGCGGTGGAAACAGCATCAACCAACAGCAATTGGACTGGGTCCATGAGGGAAATGCACTCTCAACGGGTACAGACACAACAGGACAATGAGACTGACTGGGGAGAGCCAGCAGGCAATCAATGGGCCAAATAGCCTCCATGACCTCCTCACAGTTTGGCTCTACCCCCAATCCTGCCTAACTCCCAATCCACAGAATCACTACAGTGCAGAAGGAGGTGATTCGGCCCATCGAATCTGTACTAATCCCAGCCAGACCCTATCCCTGTAACCCCACATATTTACCCTGCTAATCCCCCTGATGCTGTTGGGCAATTTAGCACGGCCAATCCACCTGACCAGCACATCTTTGGAGTGTGGGAGGAAACCGGAGCACCCGGAGGAAACCCATGCAGACACGAGGAGAGTGTGCAAACTCCACACAGACAGTGACCCAAGCCGGGAATCGAACCCAGGTCCCTGGCGCTGTGAGGTAGCAGTGCTAACCCACTGAGCCACCCTAAATACAAGAAATAACTTAGGCCTACTCACTGCCTGGTTATACCCTCAATCCTGGATATACCCCCCCCAATCCTGGATATACACCCCAATCCTGGATATACCCCCCAATCCTGGATATACCCCCCAATCCTGGATATACCCTCAATGCTGGATATACACCCCCATCCTGGATATACCCTCAATCCTGGATATACCCCCCATCCTGGATATACACCCCCATCCTGGATATACACCCCCATCCTGGATATACCCTCAATCCTGGATATACACCCCCAATCCTGGATATACCCTCAATCCTAGATATACACCCCCAATCCTGGATATACCCCCAATCCTGGATATACCCCCCAATCCTGGATATACCCTCAATCCTAGATATACCCCCCATCCTGGATATACCCTCAATCCTGGATATACACCCCCAATCCTGGATATATCCCCCAATGCTGGATATACCCCCCAATCCTGGATATACCCCCCAATTCCACCTGTACCCCAATCTGGACTATATTCAATACTGGAATACCCCCAATCTGGGTTATACCCCACCCCCAGCTGTACCCCCAATTCTACCCTCCCTCACCCCCCCCCCCAATCCTATGTAAACACGGGCAGTAACTGAGCCCTGCTGAGTGCCCATTCCCAGTAGCTGTTGATGCCAGTGTGGAGCGGGGACACGGTTCCTTACCGTAGGTGTGGGGGCTGCAGTTTCCCCCTGGCAGCAGCAGCAGCAGGAGGAGGAGGAGGAGGTGGAGGTGGAGAGGCAGCGGGGAGCGGAGCTGCAGCGCCGGCTTCATCCTCGCCATCCGCCCCGGGCACCGAGGCAGGGAGGAGCTGGGTCACCTTGAGCCGCTTACATGGCCAGCGGGGAGCCGGGCGGCGCGGAGCCGGGCGCCGGGCGGAGAGTTGCGCCGTTCACTGCGCCAACAGCTGATTCTGCCCAAGAAATGGATACATCGGGGCGCGTCCCCGCGGGGGGGGGGGGGGGGCTGACGTCAACCGGGAGCGCGCATTACATCAAAGCCAAAATGTAAGCTTGCAAAACCCTCCCTAATGTTCATTCATCGCAAAGACTCACAGACAACCCCCTGCCAACCCTACAACCCAAACTGGCATCGCATTCCTGTCTGCACACATCTCCAAAACACAGGAGACTGTGTGTGCATCTGTAATTGTGCATTGATATCATTGATTTAATTTGATTTATTATTATCACATGTATTAGTATACTTTGAGAATTATTTAGTATACAGTGAGAACAATACTTCCCACTGTATATTAATACAATAAGAACAAGTATTGTTTCTTGCGCGCTATACAGAAAAAGCATAGCCTCGGGTATGATGTTGTGATGCCAGTGTTGGACTGGGGTGGGCGCAGTAAGAAATCCCACAACAACTAGTTAAAGCCCAACAGGTTTATTTGGAATCACGAGCTTTCGGAGCGCTGCTCCTTCCCCGGGTGGGTGGACCATAGAGTACGTAGGAGAGAAGGAAAGGAGAGAGTGCAGAATGTACTGTTACAAACATAGCCAGGGCGTAGAGAAAGATCAACGTAATACAAGATAGCTCCATGGTGGCACAGTGGTTCACCCTGCTGCTTCACAGTGCCAGGGGCCCAGGTTTGATTCCAGCCGCGGGTGATTGTCTCTGCAGAATCTGCACATCCTCCCCCGTGTCTGCGTGGGTTTCCTCCGGGCGCTCAAGTTTCGTCTCACAGTCCAAAGATGTGCGGGTTGGGTGGATTACTCATGTTAAATTGCCCTTTAGTGTCAGGGGGACTAGCAGTATAAATATGTGGAGTTACGGGAATAGGTGGAGTCATTGTTGGGCAGAGTTGATGGACCGAATGGCCTCATTCTTCTCTGCAGAGACTCTGTGATGATTCCATTCTAAAGTCTGACAGCAGCAGGGAAGAAGCTGTTCTTGAGTCGGTTGGTACGTGATCCCAGACTTTTGTATCTTTTTCCCAACAGAAGAAGTTGGAAGAGAGAATGTCCGGAGTGTGGGATTGTGTATTCAGACAGCGTGTGGAATTTAGCGGATCGTAGCGGATGGGACACACGGACTATTGACCTCAGGCAGGATTTTCCAGTCTTGGGGTGAATGCAGCTGGAAAATCCCGCCCAGTGAATTTATAATGGTATCTAAATTGCAAATATATGGAATTGTGTTTTGAAATGCATTCGTACAGCAACTCACATTCATGTGGAAATTGTTGGAAAAACTCAGCTGGTCTGACAGCAGCTGTGGAGGGAAAAACAGAGTTAACATTTCAAGTTCAATATTCTTCTCAGGAACTTTCTGATTTTGATTTCAGATCTCCAGCCTTGAATGTATTTTGCTTTCACATTTATACAACACCTTTAATATAATAAAATGTTCCAGCTGTAATGGAGGGTCATCCAGACCTGCCGGCTTTTTCCAGCATTTTCTGTTTTTGTTTCAGATTCCAGCAATCACAGTATTTTGCTTCTGTCTCCGTGTTTAACTCCCTGCCACTTATTTTCCAGGAATGACTTCCCTGATAAAGTATTGCTCTTCTCTCCGACTGGATTTCCATTTGTCTCTTTCACCCTGTCCACCTTCATTGCCTTCCGTTTAAAAAAGTAGAGTTATAAAGTTTATTTATTGGTCACAAGTCAGCTTACGTTAACACGGCAATGAATGTAGCCCAATCCATCACTCAAACCAGCTTCCCATCCACCTACAGTTCCCTCTGCCTCGGCAAAGCAACCAGCAGAATTAAGGACCCCACGCACCCCGGACATTCTCTCCTCCACCTTCTTCCATCAGGAAAAAGATACGAAAGCCTGAGGTCACATACCAACTGACTCAAGAACAGCTTCTTCCCTGCTGCTGTCAGACTTTTGAATGGACTTACCTTGCATTAAGTTTATCTTTCTCTATATCCTAGCTATGACTGTAACATTACGTTCTGCACTCTTGTTTCCTTCTCTATGAACGGTATGATTTGTATAGCGCACAAGAAATAATACTTTTCACTGTATGTTAATACATGTGACAACAATAAATCAAATCAAATCAATGAAGTTACTGTGAAAATCTCCTAGTCACCACACTCTGGTCTGTTCGGGTACACTGAGGGAGAATTCAGCATGGCCAATCCACCTAACCAGCACATCTTTCAGACTGTGGGAGGAAACCGGAACACCCGGAGGAAACCCACACAACAAGGGAAGAATGTGCAGACTCTGCAAAGACAGTGACCCAAGTTCAGGAATTGAACCTGGGCCCCTGGCGCTGTGAGGCAGCAGTGCTAATCACTGTGCCACCATGCCACCCAACCTCCTAGTGTTTGACAAGGGAGCTCTGACGAAGGGTCATCCAGACTGCAAAAATTGGCTCTATTCTCTCTCGGTGTGGAGATGCCGGCATTGGACTGGGGTAAACTCAGTAATAAGTCTCAAGCTTGTGAGTTTACTATCAGATAAATCGGTTGGACTTAAACCTGGTGTTGTCAGACTTCTTACTCTATTCTCTCTCCACAGATGCTGTCAGACCCACTGAGATTTTCCAGCATTTTCTATTCTTATTGTGGTTGAAAACATTATAGTATAGTGTATAGATATGAAGCAAAATGTCGCCACAATATACATCGGAGATCAGCTGCTGTATCCAATGTTAAAGGGGAAATGCAGACTTCAGAGGTAAATTAAAAGTTTGATGCTATTTTATTTGAGTCTGAAAATGGAGAGTTTATAGCAAGTGTGAATTGTCTGTACAACAGTCAAGACAAAGAAATCTTGAAGGGGGAGTTGAAAACCTGGAGACTGGGTTAATCGTTAAAAGTGGAGTGGAAATTTTGTTTGAAAGAGTAATCTGAAAAACCTGGATTGGATTCTTAATATAATCATTGATGGAAAACATTGTTGTGAAAGGTTTTAAAGCCCTTTTTTTAGGAGTGCGACTAGGTGGAATGTTCTTTCAACGAGCCAGTACAGACTCAATGGGCTGAATGCCCTCCTTCCATTCTGGAAAGATGCTGTGAACCTGTGACCTGCCTTTAGGCAGATCCTCGATTGAACCTACTTAAAATAGGAGAAAGAGGTAGTGATGTATAGGGAACATAGAACATTACAGCGCAGTACAGGCCCTTCGGCCCTCGATGTTGCGCCGACCAGTGGAACCAATCTAATGACCCTCTAACCTAAACTATTCCAATATTATCTATATGTCAATCCACTGACCATTTGAACGCCCTTAAAGTTGGTGAGTCCACTACTGCTGCAGGCAGAGCATTCCACAGCCTTACTACCCTCTGAGTAAAGATAATTTTATCTTTACTCAGGAATGGAAGGAGCTCCAGAGCTTAGATCTCAGGCAGCTGAAGGCATGGCCATTAACAGAGGAACAATTAAATCTGGGGATGTACAGAAGGTCAGAATTGGAGGGGCGCAGAGACCGTAGAGAATTGTGTGGCTTTATTGTATTATAATTGTGTATTCAATCATATATTTATGGATTATAATTATGTTTATATATTATAATTAATGCCACATAAATACACCATTTAAATACTCAACTTAAATAGAGCAAGGGAGAGAGAGAATACATTTTTAAAATTGCACACAGGAGAGTTGTGGAAATCAAGTACAAATTGCATCCAAACCAAAATATTGACACTAGTGCATGAGTTAACAGGATCGGCTGTTAACATTCTCAACCCTAACTCAGAAAGTAGCGAAAGGGAAAATGCTGGAAAATCTCAGCAGGTCCGGCAGCATCTGGAAGCAAAGGAAACAGCTGATGTTTCGAGCCCAGGTGACCCTTTGTCAAAGCTTTTTATGTAGTGACTCAGGAGGTTCCTGGTTCAAATCCCACTCCTGTACTTGGAACACGTAAGTTATAGCAGGGGCTGCAGTGCAGGGTTGAGAGAATGCTGCACAGTTAGAGGCAATTTTCCAATCAGTTTGTAATATCGGGAGAAAGCGTAAAAAACCTTGGCCTGAAGAAAAACAGAAGGGCTAACCCCCACCCCACCGCCCCAGCCCCCCCCCAGCCCCCCCCCCCCCCCCCACCACCGCCACCCCCCCCCCCCCCCCCATTGTCCCGGACAAGATTTATCCTTCAATCCACATCACAAAACAGCGTATCTGTCCGTGAGCACATTGCTGTTTGTGGGATCTTGCTGTGCACACATTCGTGGTCACACTACTTACATTGTAGCAGTGACTGCCCTTCACAAGCACCTCATTGGCTGTAAAGTGCTTTGGGTTGTCTGGAGGTTGTGAAAGGTGCTATATCAATGCAAATCTTTCTTATTTCTAAGGTATGATTCAGTCATTTTCATAATGTCCCCAATCTGAGCATGGAAATAGGCATCGCTTTACAATCAGCAGAAAACAGGGGACAAAAAAACTCAGCGGACCAGATCACACCCACGAATGGGTGAATTAATTTCCCAGATAGAATCATAAAACCCCTACAGTGCAGAAAGAGGCCATTTGGCCCATCGAGACTCACCAGCCACAATCCCACCCAGGCCCTGTCCTCATACATTTCACCCTAGTTAGTCCACCTGACACTGAGGGGCAATTTAGTATGGTCAATCCACCTAACCCGCACATCTTTGGACAATGGGAGGAAACCCCGGAGCACACCCACGCAGACATGGGGAGAATGTGCAAACTCTGCATAGACAGTGACCCGAGCCGGGAATCGAACTCGGGTCCCTGGCGCTGTGAGGCAGCAGTGCTAACCACTGTGCCGCCGTGCTGCTGCTGTGATCTGGGATACATTACGGGGGGCACTGCTTTTGACAGGAGACAGAACTGGGGAGGGTGAGGAAAATATATATAAACACACAGGAAACAGCATGGGATGAACATAGAACATAGAACACTACAGCACAAACAGGCCCTTCGGCCCACGAGTTGCGCCGATCACATCAACACCTACCAACCTACAGACCTATCTATAACCCTCAATCTCATTAAACCCCATATACTCATCCAGAAGTCTTTTAAAAGACCCCAGCGAGTTCGCCTCCACCACCACTGACGGCAGCCGATTCCATTCACTCACCACCCTCTGAGTGAAAAACTTACCCCTAACATCACTTCTGAACTTCCCTCCTTGCACCTTAAATCTGTGTCCTCTCGTAGCAACCATTTCAACCCGGGGAAATAGCCTCTGAGAGTCCACCCTATCTATTCCTCTCAACATTTTGTAAACTTCTATCAGGTCGCCTCTCAACCTTCGTCTCTCCAGGGAAAAGAGTCCCAGCTCCCTCAACCTAACTTCATAAGGCATGCCTCCCAGTCCAGGCAACATCCTTGTAAATCTCCTCTGTACCCTCTCAATAGCTTCTACATCTTTCCTATAGTGAGGCGACCAGAACTGCGCACAATACTCTAAATGAGGCCTGACAAGGGTCTTATAAAGTTGCAGCATTACCTCCCGACTCCTAAACTCAATCCCTCGATTTATGAAGGCCAGTACACCATACGCCTTCTTGACCACCTCCTCCACCTGCGAGGCCGATTTAAGAGTCCTGTGGACCCGGACCCCAAGATCCTTCTGCTCTTCAACACTACTCAGACTTCTGCCCTTAATAGTGTACTCGTTCATCCCGTTGGTTCTGCCAAAATGGACGACTACGCATTTATCCGCGTTGAAGTCCATCTGCCACTTCTCCGCCCAGTCCTGCATCCTATCTATGTCCTGCTGCAACTTTTGCCATCCTTCCAGACCATCCACAACACCACCGACCTTAGTGTCATCAGCGAATTTACTTACCCATCCCTCCACTTCCTCATCCAGGTCATTTATGAAAATGACAAACAACAAGGGTCCCAGAACAGATCCTTGAGGCACTCCGCTGGTGACTGACCTCCATTCAGAAAAAGCCCCATCCACAACCACTCTCTGCCTTCTGCAGGCAAGCCAATTCTGGATCCACAAGGCCAAAGGCCCTTGGATCCCATGCCCTCTCACCTTCTCAAGAAGTCTTGCATGGGGGACCTTATCAAACGCCTTGCTGAAGTCCATGTACACTACGTCCATGGCACTTCCTTCGTCAATGTGTTCAGTCACACTTTCGAAGAACTCAACTAGGCTTGTAAGGCACGACCTGCCCTTGACAAATCCATGCTGACTATTCCTGATCATGTCAAACCTCTCCAAATGTTCGTAAATCTTGTCCCTCAGAAGCCTCTCCATCAGCTTGCCAACTACTGAGGTCAGACTCACCGGTCGGTAATTTCCCGGGCTATCTCTGTTCCCTTTCTTGAAAATAGGAACTACATCCGCAATCCTCCAATCCTCCGGAACCTCTCCCGTCTCCATTGACGACGCAAAGATCATCGCCAGGGGCTCTGCAATCTCTTCCCTCGCCTCCCACAGTATCCTGGGGTACATCCCATCTGGTCCAGGCGACTTATCTACCTTGATAGAATTCAAAAGTTCCAACACATCCTCCTCCTTAATATTCACGTACTCAATCTTTTCCATCTGCTGCAAATCCATAACAAAATCTCCCAGATCAGCTTCCACTGTGAACACTGAGGCGAAGTACTCGTTAAGCACCTCTGCCATTTCTTCTGGTTCCACACAAACCTTTCCCCCCTCACCTTTTATAGGTCCTATCCCTTCTCTTCTTATCCTTTTACCTTTCACATATTTATAGAAGGCCTTGGGATTCTCCTTAATCTTACTCGCCAAGGTCTTCTCATGACCCCTTCTGGCTCTCCTAATTTCCCTTTTAAGTTCCTTCCTACAGTCCTTATACTCCTCAAGATCTTTAACCTCTCCTAATTCCCTGAACCTCTTATACACCTTCCCTTTCCTCCTGACTAGGTTCAACACAGCCTTTGTGCACCACGGTTCCCGCGACCTACCAAAACCCCCTTGTCTCATCGGAACGTTGTCATTCAGAGCTCCAGACACACATTCCTTGAATATCTGCCACCTTCCTTCGGTACTTTTCCCTAAGAACGCCTCACACTATTCCAAGCAAATTTGCAGCACTAAGAACCAGTGTTTCAGGTTATCCTTCAGGAGTTTGAGACCCTCTCGCGTGTAACATCAGTGAGGGTTAGGGTTAATATTCCTGCATTCCTAACCCACCTTACCTGTTCATACACTCCCAGGGATGGTCTGAATGGTGACCAGTCAGTCACTTCTTGCCTAACCTGTGAGTCCAAAGTTATCGGGGCTGGGTGGAACGTGACGTTGAGGTCACAATCCCATCAGCCATGATTTTACTGAATGACAGAGCAGACTCGAAGGGCTGAATGGCCTAATTTGTATATTCGCATGAGAAGTACTTACAGTGGATATCAGAACTAATATTACCAGAAGATAACAATGTAAAACATGAAGGCAATGTAACAGACAGGGAGTGTATGAACAGGTAAGGTGGGTTAGGAATGCAGGAATATTAACCCTAACCCTCACTGATGTTACACGCGAGAGGGTCTCAAACTCCTGAAGGATAACCTGAAACACTGGTTCTTAGTGCTGCAAATTTGCTTGGAATAGTGTGAGGAAACAGTCCAGTTGTTGCGTAAACAATTAATAAAGAATATTTATTAAAACAAAAGAAAAGGTGAACACACAATAAGAAAGACTAATATACACCGTTGACCCTTCAGGATATTAATAACAAAACTCGTTATATCTGAAATTATCCCTTGTTTTCAAAATTAACCCACATTCCCAGAACTCACCCCTTTTCCCAAACAGTATCCACTTTACTGACTCAATGAGTTAAACCCAGCTTACGGTTACCATCCAGTACAGCGTAGATGACCAAGTCTGGGGAAATGTCTTTTCCCTGTTCAGCGAAGGCACAAAACTGCATCTTTCAGAGGAGGATATCTACAATCTGCGTGACTCTAAATGTTAGATGGAAAAGGCTGTTGATGGAAAACTAGCTCACTTCCCCAACTTCTCACTGCCCAACTTAACTAAAATCCCCTACCCTTCTGGGGACCATATCCCTCTATTCCCATCCTATTCATGTATTTGTCCAGATGCTCCTTAAAACTCACTATCTGCTTCCAGCAGCGAATTCCAGGCATCCACCATCCTCTGTGTAAAAAACTTACCTCATTCACCCCCTTTAAACCTTGACCCTCGCACCTTAAACCTAGTAATTGACTCTTCCACCCTGGGAAAAAGTTTATTTGATATTCCACCCTGTGGACTTGTCTGTCTGCATCTCTCAAATTCCTTGCCTTTCAGAGTTATTATTTGTATCGGCCTGTTGATCTCTGGTAAACAGTTTTTCTGATATGGCAATTTGAACTTCAATTTATCTAGACACCTGCTAATCTTGTTGCTGGGTAAATTCCAGTTTCAGGAGGTACATTAGTGTGGACATCTGCTTCAGTTCCCATTAGAACAAAACAAGGCTCTTCTACTGGATTAACCAGTCATACCAAACAAAGAACAAAGGACAACACAGCACAGGAAACAGGCCCTTCGGCCCAACAAGCCCACGCCGCCATTTCAACATTGTGAGTTCCTTCTTCCACCCATGACCCTTGTCTACGCTTATGGCACTCCATATTGGAAACCAGATTGAGGGGAGACTAAGCTAGGGACAATTTGTTCCACCAATCAGCTTAAGAGCACATTTTTGGGGTGTGGGAGGAAACCGGAGCGCCCGGAGAAAACCCACGCAAGCACGGGGAGAATGCGCAAACTCCCACAGACACTGGCCGCTCAGTTGGGGAAATGCTGGTGGTTTGCTGCTGCATCATCCTGTTCTGCATGTATCATGTTAGTTTCATTTTTCCATATGTGGTCTACAGGATTCCTGACTTTTCTTCCTTGGAGGTCAACCTGATTGGATACAGGGCCTCTTTTTGTTATAATTTTCCCAGGGACCTAGGCCAGGCACATCTTAAAGTTCTGGATGAATACAGTAGCACTTGTATCAAAGAAACAGTTTCACTGTTGACACCCTCATTGGGGAAGCGAGCTAGTTTTCCATCAAGACAGAGGGTCCTTTTCCATCTAACATTTAGAGTCACACAGATTGTAGATATTCTCCTTTGAAAGATGCAGTTTTGTGCCTTCGCTGAACAGGCAAAAGACATTTTTCCAGTCTTGGTCATCTACGCTATACTGGATGGTAACCATATGCTGGATTTAACTCATCAAGTACACCGTTTCACCTCCACATTCCCCATTAATTTGGGAAAGACTAGGTCAGGTCTGGTCCTGAGGCACCTTCCCATTAATAGCTCCGTGGGGGAATGTCCCTGTAGGAATGTGTGGCGCTGTCTTGTAATTGAGGAATCCAACTTCAATCGTAGTGGCTCCTCCAACGGTTTTCTCATCACTGATTGAATACAGGAGTTGGGACGTCTTGTTGAAGTTGTACAAGACATTGGTAAGGCCACACTTGGAATACTGCTCTGGTCACCCTATTATAGAAAGGATATTATTAAACTAGAAAGAGTGCAGAGAAGATTTACTAGGATGCTACCGGGACTTGATGGATTGAGTTATAAGGAAAGGCTGAATAGACTGGGACTTTTTTCTCTGGAATGTAGGAGGCTGAGAAGTGACCCTATAGAGGTCTATGATGAAGGGCATAGCCAAGGAAGATAGTCAATATTTTTTCCCAAAGGTAGGGGAGTCTAAAACTAGAGGGCACAGGTTTAAGGTGGGAGGGGAGAGATACAAAAGTGTCCAGAGAGGCAATTTTTTCACACAGAAGGTGGTGAGTGTCTGGAACAAGCTGCCAGAGGTAGTAGTAGAGGTGGATACAATTTTATCTTTTAAAAAGCGTTTAGATAGTTACATGGGTACGATGGGTATAGAGGGATATGGGCAATTGGAATTAGTTTAGGGGTTTTAAAAAAATAAGGGCAGCATGGATAAGTTGGGCCGAAGGGCCTGTTTCCCTGTTGTAAACCTCTATGACTCTACTTGAATGGCTGGCACAGTGGATAGCACTGCTGCCTCAAAGCGCCAGGGACGTGGGTTCAATTCCAACCTCGGGTGACTGTGTGGAGTCTGCGCATTCTCCCCATGTCTGCATGGGGTCTTTTTTCCCCACACTCCAAAAGTGTCTGGGTTAGGTGGATCGGCTAGGTTAAATTGACCCAAGTGTCAGGAGATTAGTAGATTAAGTGTGTGGGGTTATGGGAAATAGGCCTGGGTGGGACTGTGGTCGGTGCAGACTCAATGGGCTGAATGGCCTCCTTCCACACTGTAGGGATTGTATGATTCTTTCTGCTAAGTCGAGGCTGGATGATCGGGGGGCCGTGCACACATTTTATTCTGTTATTTTGCACACAATGCTTCTGTAAAGGCAGTGCCGCCATCAGATATCAAAATGTCTTGTTGTAGTTTCTTGTTCACTTGCGGAGGACGTTATTCTCATTTCGTGAAAATCAAACCACTTGGATGGACGTCAACATTAATTAAAAACTTGGCACCCACAAAGGGACCAGTACAATCCATACGTAACCATGACCAAGGTTGGTCAAGTCAGTGCCATGGGTGTAGGTGAGCCAAAGGAGGCAGCGTTTGTTGTGATTGGCACCGATCACAACACGTGACGAGGTTTTCAATATCCTTATCAATATCTGGCCACCAAATATAACCTGTTCCGAGCATCTTCATTGCAGTCTGCCCTGGGTAAGCATTGTGTAATTCCTGCAGCAGTGTTCCTCTTGCTGGGTCAGAGACCACAACTCTGGCCTCCTCTCTCCCCACTGTAACACTCTGTCCTCACAGCTCAGTGCGTTTTCCGTGGTTCGTTGTAAAATAACACACGCTAAAAGACACACCGGGAGATAACATCTTGTACTGAAAGCTTATGAAGTTTATTTATTAGTCACAAGTGGGCTTACATTAACACTGCAATGAAGTTACTGTGAAAGTCCTCCAGTCGCCACAATCCAAAGCCTGATAAGGTCAATGCAGGAACATCTGCCAGACTGTGGGAGGAAACTGGAGCACCCGGAGGAAACCCACGCATACATGGGGAGAATGTGCAAACTCCACACAGTCACACCCAAACTAGGAATTGAATCCAGGTCCCTGGCGCTGAGGCAGCAGTGCTAACCACTGTGCCACCTAAGAGAAGCCCTGGTGGGTGTTAATTGTTGCAAAATCTTCTTGAATCCTCATCCAATTCTGACTGTTGACAGGCGTGGCTCATGTCCAGTTTTGAATACACTCAGCCTCCTGCTAGCTTTGCATAAAGATTTGGGGTGGCACAGTGGTTAGCATTGCTGCCTCACAGCGCCAGGGACCTGGGTTCAATTCCCGGCTTGGATCACTGTCTGTGTGGAGTTTGCAAATTCTCCCTGTGTCTGCGTGGGTTTCCTCTGGGTGCTCTGCTTTCCTCCCACAGTCCAAAGTTGTGCGGGTTAGATTAATTGGCTATGCTAAATTGACTGTAGGTGCAGAGGTTAGAGGATTAAGGGGTAAAATATGTATGAATATGGGGGTAGGGCCTGGGTGGGATTGTGTTCGGTGCAGATTCGATGGGCTGAATGGCCTCTTTCTGCACTGTAGGGTTTCTATGATCCTCAATCCTTAGAACTGAATACACGTCCAGCCTGGCTGTTTGATTGACAGTCAGTCTGCAGTCCCCACAAACGCATGCTGTCTGGTCAGATTTCAGTACAGGCACAATGGGGGCAGCCCATCCAGAAAAGTGGGATAATTGGTTATGTCAAATGGAACTAAATTGGCAAGACACCTTCAATATAACTGACAGCAATTTATAAGAAGTTTTTTAAAAAAACACCCAAGGCCTTTCAGAATCAATTAGACAGAATTCAGGGTGTCAAGGCTAAAATCTACATCAAATTAGATGCTAATAGATGTTCAGTTCCTCACACGGTACATCAAAATGTTGCGGTAGAACTTAAAACATTTTGAAAAATTAGGAGTCACAAAGCTGGTAGTTTTCTGAATGGGCCGCCTCATTGTACCTGTACTTAAATTGGAAAGAGGTTATTATGATCCTTAATAATAATAAAGAAAATTATCACAGAGTGAAAAGTATTGTTTCTTGTGTGTTATACAGGCAAAGCATACTGTTCACAGAGAGGAAAGGAGAGAGTGCAGAATGTAGTGTTACAGTCACAGCTTGGGCGTAAAGACCACTTAGTGCAAGTTAGGTCCATTCAAAAGTTTGATGGCAGCAAGGAAATCGTTCTTGAGTCGGTTGGTACGTGATCTCAGGCTTTTGTATCTTTTTCCCGATGGAAGAAGGTGGAAGAGTGTATGTCTGGGGTCTATGGGCTTGTTGGTTATGCTGGCTGCTTTTCCGAGTCAGCGGGGAACATTGACAGTGTCAGCGATGGAAGGCAGGTTTGAGCAATGAACTGGGCTTCACTCACGACCCTTTGTAGTTTATTGCCGTCTTGGACAGAACAGGAGCCCATACCAAGCTGTGATACAACCAGAAAGAATGCTTTCTATGGTGCATCTGTAAAAGTTGCTGACATGCCAAAGCAGAGACATTGGTGGGCTTTCTGAACTATAGCGTAATTTACCCTTGTTACAAGCTGGTATCCAGAGCTTCCGGGAATGTTAAATTTCTAATGAGATTAAAAGCCTGGGGTCTCCATGCTGTAAGCACAATGACCTTTTATTATCTTCTGTAATCTCATCAGCGGTGAAGAAATTGCGAAGTTTTCAACATACTAAACCCGGTGTTTCAGCCTCTGGGTCAAAGGGGTTGATTTTCCCTAAAAGCGGAATTTTTAAAACTTGTTGCTGCCGCAGATATTTTTTTTTAAAAACCAAAAAAGTTTGAAGGTAGACCTCCCCCCCACCCCGATTCCAGGGGTTGGTGACTGCATCCTGATTTAGCTCATCGCCAGTGTAGTCCTCCACTGTTACATGATCTCTGCTGCGCTACACCAGGGCCCAGAGCTTCGAGAACAACCCACTGCGCCACAAAACCTTGGTGATGATCACTAATAAATCCAGTAGGCATTCAGGAACTACCTCTTAATTTATTTATTAGTCACAAAGTAGGCTTACATTAACACTGCAATGACATTACTGCAAAAATCCCCTAGTCGCCACACTCCGGCGCCTGTTCAGATACACTGAGGGAGAATTTAGCATGGCCAATGTACCCTAACCATCATGACTGTGGGAAACCGGTGCACCCAGAGGAAACCCACGCAGACATGGGGAGAATGCGTAGACTCTGCACAGATAGTGACCCAAGCCAGGAATCGGAAATCAATGCTGGGATCATCTTAAGTTCTGGTCTGAAGGTTCTTCACCAAAAGAATTTGTACCAAAAACAACTCTGGCCTTTGAGGAGGAGGATGGGCCAGAGGGGCAGACTGTAAGAATCTGATCTGTATCATTGGAGGGAGAGTTTACTCAACATGAAAATTAGGGGTGAAGTATTCATTAAAAGGACAAATAAACTTTATTTACTCTCTGCTTTCTAACCGTCCTCTTGTCTCCATGCCACCACCATTCATTGCAGAATAGCCAAGTACTGAATAACTTCAGTCAAAACAGTTCTAGAAAAATCCGCAATCAGGCCTCTATGTTGCTCCACAAAGACTGATCTGCTCTTCTCTCCAAATCCAACGCCTATCAGTCACTGCTGCCGATGGGAAATGGAAACAGCACGGTTTTTACAACAACAACTTGCATTTACACAGTGCCTTCAACTCAGTAAAACATCCCAGTCAGGAGCACAGTGCATCACGACGGGAATAAGGTCCAACAGCCAACTTTCAATTTCAATATTTGTTGTTTATTTATTTAAAAAGTGATCTATTTTAAAAGACATGTGTGAGGTTTCATAATTAGTGAAAGCGATCGGTTCCCCTCGCTCTGTCCCTGGGGTTGTCTTTGCATTTGAATAGAAACAATGTGCAGGGGTTATGGGAAAAAGGCAGGGCAGTGGCATCAAGTCGTGATGCTTGTTTGAAGAGCCAGTGCAGGCATGATGGGCTGAATGGCCTCCCTCTGCACTGTAACAATTCTGAGGTTTGGGCTCTTCCAACTGAAAAAAAGTCTAGATATTTATTCCTGAAATTGAAGCCACAGGGTGGAAGGAGGCCACTCGGCCCATTGTTCTTGTACCAGGAATAGCTCTTTATGTGCAACTAACTACCCCTATCCCGTGCGTCCTGCAGTAAATCCCTTGCCTTGCCCAGAGTCAGAGTTGAGAGTAACTTATTCACATGGTGCTGTGCCCCTAATTCCCTTCAGACCTCCAACCCTGCAGCCTCCTGCCATGATCTTGGAGTGTAAGCAGTCTCACAACACTAGGTTAAAGTCCCACAGGTTTATTTGGTAGCACGAGCTTTTGGAGCATGGCTCCTTCATCAGATGATGACGCACTCACCCGATGAAGGAACCGTGCTCTGAAAGCTCGTGCTACCAAATAAACGTGTTGGACTTTAACCTGCTGTTGTGTGAGGCTTCTTACTGTGCCCATCCCAGTCCAACGCCGGCAACTCCACATCATGACGCTGGAGATGTACTATGGCTGCTTGGTCAGGAATCCTGTGGGAATCCCGAGGAACGCTGACTTCATAACCGACTGAACCTGCACTCTGTTGACTTGACCGGAAAGAGGTGCTGGTGGGTACAGGTCTGTCAACAAACGTGAGGCAGCAAATTAATTCTGACGCAGGAAGGACACTGCACGTCTTGATATGATAGTTCCTACAGAATCTGTTGCCCACCAGCGAGGAAACCGCACTGCACACAGCTTTCAAAGTACACATTTGGAAGTTGGATAAGACTAGAACATGATTGCACTTCCCAGAGTCCCAAGAACAAAACAAAAATCACCCAAATATTTCGCGTTGTGGAGCCTTATAATATCATATTGTTGTAGGGAAATACTCAGCAGCTTTCCAGAGTTTAGTTAATCAAAAATTTGTATAATTAAAAACGGTCATCTTTCAGAGGTGACTGTGGGGGTTACACCCAGCTGGAGTTGAGTTGTCCAGTTCCGGGGCGTTGTCTGCTGCTGCATATGGAGCCACTCGGAGCCATGAAACTGCTGGTCTCAGTCAACGGTCATATTGCAGATCACAGATGGGAAGAGGTCGAAGAATCCCTACGGAAAAAACAGAGATTAAATGGATCACTCTGGGGAAACGAGGGGTCACCCACCTCCCCTCTCCACCAAATATCTGTTGCAAAGTACACCTGGGTTGACTATTGCTGGAAAGAGACATGTTGCTGAAGTTTTTCACCTTGCACCCATCAGGACAAATGCAAAAATGTCAAATTTCAAACAACGACAAATTTATATTCCAGGGGAAAGAGTATTGATTGGCTGGCAAGCCCGATACTGATGGGCTGGCAAACTGCTTCTGATTGGTTAAGCTATTGCCATGGGGAACTATTGGCTCCCTAACATTCTAAAGGTGCAAGTCTTGGACTTCCTTTTGTTTGCCGAGAATGATTATATTCAAATTGTTGAGATGTTTTGCCTTTCTAGGTTAATTTGCTAATCAATCAGCTCCCTTTTATCCTGTACTCTAAATTGTTGCAATCATTTGAAATTTGGCATTCATGTATTTGTCCTGAAGAGGTTTGAGGCGAGAAATGTCATCGCTCCTTTCAACAATGTTCAAGTTCCCTGTTACCAAACGACTGCTGGTCCTGTTGAACTCAGTGATTTCTTCTGAGATATGGGGAGGCGGGGAGGGAAGTGGGCGGAAACTGTGGTGTCCTTAATCTGGGCTCCACTGTTGTTTAGCGACACCATTCCCACCACTGAGTCAGGAGCTCATGGGTTCAAGTCCCAGTCTGGGGACTTGAGCACAGAATCAGGGCTGTGACTCCCTGCACAGTACTACGCAGCATTCTGAGGAGCTACACCAAGTCTCCAGCTGCCCTGAGTGTGAACGATGCCTTGGCTCTGTGTTGCAGCGCACAGAGCTCTCCCCAATATCCAGGCTAATATTTAACCTTCAACTGACACCACACAAAGAACCGATATCTGGCCTTCATCACATTGCTGCTTGTGGGATCTTGCTGTGCATAATCTGGCTGCTGCGTTTCCTACATTACAACGGCAACTGCACTTCAATAAAGCACTTCATCACCTTGTGAACAGCTGTGTTCAGATCTTGAAAGCTGCTATATAAATGCAATTTTGAGTGGCACAGTGATTAGCACAACTGCCTCACAGTGCCAGGGACCCGGCTTGAGTCACTGTCTGTGTACAGTCTGCACATTCTCCCCGTGCCTGTGTGGGTTTCCTCCGGGTGCTCCAGTTTCCTCCCACAGTCCGAAAGACGTGTCGATTAAGTTGATTGGCCGTGCTAAATTCTCCCACAGTGTACCCGAACAGGCGCCGGAATGCGGCAACTAGGGGATTTTCAAAATAACTTCATTGCAGCGTTAATGTAAGCCTACTTATGACAGTAATAAGTAAATAATCTCTTTTTCAGTTGTCCCCACTTCCTTGATTCCCCCTATGAGCCCTCCCCCTGTCCACCAGAGGAACTGTTCTCTCCAGTATCTACCCCTTAAACCATTTAATCGTCAGGTCACTGCTCTGCCCACAGGGAAATGGGATGGGGGCCTGAGGACACCCCTTGCTGGGGTAGCACTGTCCCAGGCACAGTGTGGAATGGGCTCCTTCTGTACTCCGAATGCAATGAAACTCAGACAGTCTGAGACGGAGTGAGAGGGTGGGGCAGGGAGGGGTTGCCAACTGAGATCACATATATTCCTGGAGGTTTCATCACATAGACTACCCCACCCCCCCATCCTCCAGCCATTAATCACCAACAAGTCCATCCTTGTGGCGAGCTGCCTTCCTAAAGCCAGTTGGAAGATGCTTGACTGTCAAAGCCTTTCCACCCCCAATTGTCACTGAACCTTTATCTTTATTAAAACAAAGAAAATGACAAAGAGCCCCCTTGTTAACGTGCCGATGGGTTTTCTCCAGGGCCCGCTCACGGCACTGTCTTGGAGATCGGTGTTCAATGCCTGGCTGGAGATTCCAGGTCAGTCCTGGAAGGTTGGCGATCTCTGAGCCCACATCCCAGAGCAAATACTTCTCCAAACACAGTGCAGCAGTCTCTGCGGGTGACCCGGAGAGTGCCCACATTGTTTCAGTCTGCTAGGATGTGTCGGGGAGACTGTTTTCTTGTCCTGAAGCACAACCATCCTCTCTCTCTCAGTCAGAGGCTTTGTTAGACAATGGGACAAAACACAATTCTTCTCAGCCTGAGCGATGCTGCCACCGCCTGGTGGGTCTCATGTTCGCACAATAAAACCAAAGATAACAGCCCCACAGTCACAGAGCTCACTCAGGGCTGGGCACAACGAACGGAGCAAGGCTCTCGCGCTCCTGAAATTGTTGCATTCACAATACAGAAGGAGCCCATTCCACACTCGGTGCCTGGGGCAGGGCCACACCATCAAGGGGTGCCCTCTGGCCCCCATCCCACTTCCCTGCACGCTGAGGACTGATCTGATGGTTTTGTCTGTATTCTCTCATGGGACACGGGCGTCGCTGGCTGGCCAGCATTTTTTGCCCATCCCTAGTTACTCGAGGGCAGCTGACAATCAACCACATTGCTGTGGCTTTGGAGTCACATGTAGGCCAGACTGGGTAAGGACAGCAGATTTCCTTCCCTGAAGGGCATTAGTTGAACCAGATGGACAATGGTTTCATGATCATCAGTAGATTCTTAATTTCAGATATTTTAATTGAATTCAAACTCCATCAGCTATTGTGGTGGGATTCGATCCTGGGTTCTCAAAACATTAGCTCAGTTTCTGGATTAATTGTCCGATGATAATACCACGAGGCCATTGCTCCCCCTAAATTAAATGGTAATAAGGAGTAGGTAATGGAGTAAGCAGTTCTTCTGGTGGTCTGGGATGTGGGGGGAGGGGATTGAGAAAGTGGGGACCCTGGGGAGAACTCCCTGTGTCTTTTTCAGAATAGTTCCATGGGATCTGATCTAATTGAGAGGGCAGATGGGATCTCGGTGCTGCACTGTCAGAGGCAAGCAGTGCCTCTGACAATGCAGCACTCTCTCAGCACTCTCCTGCAGGCAGCAACCCGCAGGATTTGCTTAGATTTGTGGGGTGGGACATGAACCTCTGATGTGGAGGTAAAACTGTGTGGTTTCAGTGGCTCTGGAATCACATAATACCAGAGGCGTCTGGATGGGTACCTGAACAGGGAGGGAATACAGGGATACGGAGTAAGGGCAGAAGGTTTTTTTAAAAAGGATAGTTAGGGCATCATGATCAGCACAGACTTGGAGGGTCAAAGGGTCTGTTCCTCTGCTGTACTTTTCTATCTAAATTAGCACAGGCACACCGTGTACCAGTCTATAACACAGATATAACAAATGAGTTATAATGGTGCAGACACCTCACATTGGAAGCTGGCTGTTAACATTGGGTTGGAAGGGCAGGTCATTGCCACATGGCAACAAACAGAAGCTCATTGAATACTGGGCAATGTGCTGTCAGAATAGAAGGTGAACATTTAGCCCCAGAGCAGACAATAGTTAGAACATAAAAATTAGACCCCAAGTCATCGCCAGTTGCTGCACAAGTCTCCAGGTGGGACTGACAGAGAATTATCCACAAACTATTTGAGCTGCCAATGCGTGCCACAGAGCTGCGTGTTATTTACCTTGAACAGTGTGACGGTCTGAAGGACACTTGAAGAACAACACATCTCACGGATGGAGTGCATGGCCAACTGCGGGGACCCAATGTCCAATACTTTCAGCCCTAGGCCAGAGGCGAGGATCGGGCCGATGGTAGTGCCACAGGGACTGTCGTTCCTCACCATGACATCCTGGAAAGAATTTGAATTGTAAGTGTATTAGAATTCATTGAGCTCACAGTGCATTGTATTGTAGAGAAGCTGGGAACGTTTACTTTGAGATATGGAGAACAATCTCCACAATCAAATTTAATAGACATGTACAAGATTATGAAGGGGTTATATAGTAGATTTAAAAGAAAAACATATTTATTCATTCACGTCACTGGCTAAATCAGCATCTATTACCCATCGTTAATTACCCTTCAGGAGGTGGTGGTGAGCTGCCTTCTTGAACCCACTGCAATCTGTGTGGTTTAGGCACACCCACAGTCTGTCAGGGAGGGAGTCCCAGGATTTTGACCCAGTGATAGTTAAGGAACAGCTGATATATTTCCAAGTCAAGATGGTGAGTGACTTGGAGGGGAGCTTGCAGGTTTTGGCATTCCCATATATCTACTTGGCCTCCTGGGTGCTAAAGACTGCAGGTTTGGAAGATGCTATTGAAGGAGTCTTGGCAAGTTGCTACAGTGCATGTTATAGGTGGTACACACGGCTGCCACTTTGCTTTGGTGGTGGAGGGAGTGGATGTGGAAGGTGGTGGATGGGGATGTCAATCAAGTGGGCTGCTGTGTCCTGGGTGCTGTCAAGCCTGAGTGTTGCTGGAGCTGCATTCATCCAGCCAGTGCAGAGCGTTCCAAGGCACTCCTATGGGTGGTGGACAGGCTTTGGGGAGTCTGGAGGTGAGTTATTGCTGCAGGATTCCTATCCTTTGGCCTGCTCTTATAGCCAGTGTTTAAATGACTGGTTCCGGTTAATGGTGATGTGCAGGATGTTGATCTCCTTTGACAGCCTTTACTAGATGAAAAATTCACTGTGCATCATAGCCTTTTTGTACAGGGTCTAAATTTCCACTCCCCATTCACCATCTCTAATGCTTTGCAACACCTCTTGTCTAAAATGGCAGGCCACAAGCTTACCTGGAGAGGGACCTGCACACGATTGGCAATCTCGCGGACAACGGCAGCAGTGACAGCATTTGAGGCGTATCGCTGATTGCTGTTAAATTTAATCACTGGCCCCTGGATAGAAATAAGGAACAGCATCGTTAGCAAATTCTGCAGCAGCACAAGGCTGCAAGGTCAACCAGTGCTGTGTCCGTAATCCAGAAACATTGCACATAATCACTCGACCAGACTCATTTAAGTGTGGTCCATTGCTTTGTTTCCATTACTCGCACCAAGTCCCGTTCACACATTATCCACTGTACTCAGTGACCAACATTAGCTCCCAGTCTGGCAACACCTCAAACATTTGCTTACTGGTTGTTAAATTTCCCTCTGGTCTCCCTCGCTCCAAGTCTCAGAGAGCTGGCCGCTTGAGGATCCCCACATTTTTCCATTAAATTGTTGGCAGTATTTTTTCAGCTGTCAGAAGTCGAACATTTATCAGCCTGGGAACTGAGTTTAAAAATTGGCAAGTCATGTTGCAGCTCTATAGAACCTTATTTAGGCCGCACTTGGAATATAGTGTTCAATTCTGGTTGCCACACTACCAGAAGGATGTGGAGGCTTTGAAAAGGGTACAGAAAACATTTACCAGACTGTTGCCTGGCATGGAAGGCACTAACTACGAGGAAAGGTTGGAGAAACTTGGTTTGTTCTCACTGAAACAATGGAGGTCGAGGGGTGACTTGATAGAAGTTTACAAGATTATCAGGGGCATGGACAGAGTGGATAGTCAGAAACTTTTTCCCAAAGCGGAAGAGTCAATTACTAGGAGGCAAAGGTTTAAGGTGAGGGGGCAAGGTTTAAAGGAGATGTACGAGGCAGATCTTTTACACAGAGGGTGGTGGGTGCCTGGAACTCGTTGCTGGGGGAGGTAGTGGAAGCAGATGCCATAGTGAGTTTTAAGGGGCATCTGGGCAAATACATGAATAGGATGGGAATAGAGGGATATGGTGCCTAGAAGGGAGGGGGTTTTAGTTCAGTTGGGCAGCATGGTCGGTGTAGGCTTAGAGGGCCGAAAGGCCTGTTCTTGTGCTGTAATTTTTTGTTTCCTTGAATTCTCTACTTAAACCCCACCGTCTCTCTCTCTGAGAGGCTCTTTAAATGCTCCGTCTTTCACAAAGATTCTGCTTTTCTTCCCCAATATCTCGTGTAGCTCAGTCATAGCTTTGTTGATAAAAACATCGCTGTGAAGCAGCTCGGGGACATCTTATTTAAACATACCACGCAAGTGAAAATTGTTGTTCGAGTATTGCATTGTGTAAACATTGCTGGATATATCTCTGTGCATTTTACCAAAATTTTGTGTTTAATAAACTAGGGGATGAGATGGGAGGAGGGGCACAGTGTGGAATTGGAGGGACAAGGCACTCTGATCCTGAAAGATCGGTGGTGAATGGGCTGGAGGTGAAGAGTCTGACCCAGTGTGTCATTTCTGCTTTGGGCCCTACGAACAATGGGTAGCACAGTGGTTAGCACGGCTGCCTCACAGCACCAGGAACCTGGGTTCATTCCCAGTTTGGGTCACTAGCTGTGTGGAGCCTGCACGTTCGCCTCGTGAACGCGTGGGTTTTGTCCGGGTGCTACGGTTTCCTCCCACAGTCCAAAGATATGTGGGTTAGGTTGATTGGCCAAGGTAAACTGACCCGAGGGTCGGGGGATTATTAGTATGGTAAATGTGTGCGCTTACAAGAATAGGGCCGGGGTGGGGGTGGGGGTGGTGCAGACTTGATGGGCCAAATGGTCTCCTCCTGCACTTTGAAATTCTATGGTTCTCTGAACTCTCAATGCAGCTCTGAAGTCCCACATAATGTAGAATTTTATTTATGTTGAGCCCAATGCAGGCACAACAATGCAACCGCTTAAAAACAAAACATCTTCACCCAGCCTGCAATGTGAAGCCCTGGAACTGAGTTCTAACTGTTCGGTGGATATTAAGGATCCCAAGGCACCACTTGGAGAAATGCAGGGAGTTCCCATGGTGCCCTGTCCAACCCTGCTTCCTTGATGGAGGATGTTGCAACTAATAACCCAGAGAATGCCTGCCCAAACCCCCGCCCCGGCCCAAAACCCCACTCATCCCAAAACCCCCGTCCCTAACCCCGCCCCTGCCCAAAACCCCTGCCCAAAGCCCTCCCCACTGCCTGTTCAAAGCCCCGCCCCCCACTTCCTGTTCAAAGCCCCGCCCCCTACTGCCTGTTCAAAGCCCCGCCCCCCTGCTGCCTGTTCAAAGCCCCCCCCCCGCCACTGCCTGTTCATTCCAATTGGTTTGAAAAGACCCAGAAGCAAAGAATAAACACAGAATGTGGGTCCATCTCCGCAGACATCCTTTGGGATACCACAGTACAATACTTACGTCATTGTTCCAGTAGGTTAGAATTCGGTGAATGAGAGTTTAAATCCCACTGCTCTGAGTTCAATTTAAAAAGATAAGTTAATAAACCTGGAAGTAGCAAACTGCAGTCAGTCAGAGTGAGGGAAACCCAACTGGTTCACAGTTAGTGCTGGGGTGAGGAGGAAGCTGTAATATTGCTCCTGAGGCTGATGTTTCGAGTTCAGATGACCAGCTTTCACAAAGAGTCACCTGGACTCCAAATGTCAGTTCTTTTCCCTTCTTACAGACGCTGACAGACCTAGTGAGATTTTCCAGCATTTCCTCTTTTGGAGATAGAGGGAAGATCTTTAAAGACAGTGATAGGTTCTTGATTAATAAGGAGATCAAGTGTTACGGAGAGAAGGCAGGAGAATGGGGATAAGAATCATATCAGCCATGATTGAATAGCAGAGCAGACCCAATTGGCCGAATGGCCTAATTCTGCTCCTATTGTGCAGAAGGAGGCCATTCAGCCCATCAGGCTTGCACCAACAACAATCCACCCAGGCCCTATCCCCGTAATCCCAAGTATTTACCTTGCCAGTCCCCCTGACACTCAGGGTCAATCTCACACGGCCAATCCACCTAATGTATACATCTTTGCATTGTGGGAGGAAAGTGGAGCACCCAGAAAAAACCCACACAGACATGGGGAGAATGTGCAAACTCCACACAGACAGACTGTCACCCAAAGCTGGAATTGAACCTGGGTCCCTGGAGCTGTGAGGCAGCGGTGCTAACCACTGCGTCACCGTGCCATCTCTATATCTTATGGTCTAAGACAAAACTACACAATGCATTATAACCTGGAAGGGGTTGACTAAAGCGGTGGCGGCTGTCTTAACTGTCCACAATAACTTTCTGAAGGCAATTTTTAGACTTTTGCAGTGCTTGAGGGGAAGAGCAATGGAGTGGGGCTCACTGCTTATGACTTTTAAAGAGCCGACACAGGCATGATGGGCAGAATGGCCTCCTGGGCTGTATCATTCTATGACTCTGTTTTATTACAGCTTTGTTTAAAGGATAAATATTGGTCAGGACATGTTCAGGAAGCCCTAGGTTCCATGAATGCTGGTACAAGACTCGCTGGAACAGGGGAGCAGGCAGACAGAGACTTGTTTCACACACTGGGCAGCTTCAAGTGCATCAGGCAACAAAAAGCAATACATTTTATTTTTAAAGATGTGCAGTTTTGCAAAATGATTCATGACTCTACTCTCAAAGCTTTGGAGAATTTAATAGACGTCCATTAACCTCACCTTGTGCAGAGCTGGCCTGTGATTTTCTTCATGTTTATCTCTGAAAGAGATGAAAATAGAGGGTAAATTTCACTAAGATCTGGGATAATACCTCTTGCTTAAAGCAGGGGGTTCAAACCCTCTCTGCTTCTGAGAACCCCACCAGCCCTCCTGGGTTACAAATATTCCACAAATCCCATGTCATGCAACATATCAAGAGTTTTTAATGTTTAAAAACCAATAGTAAATTCACACACAGCAAGATCCGGAGATGAGGGGGTCAGATATGAAGAGAGACTAAACAGACTGGGTCTGTACTCGTTGGAGTTTAGAAGGCTGAGGGGGGATCTTATAGAGACGTATAAGATAATGAAAGGGATGGATAGGGTAGAGGTAGAGAGATCCTTCCAGCTCAGAAAGGACAGCAGGACTAGAGGGCACAGCCTCAAGATAAGGGGGGGGACAGTTTAGAACGAAGTTGAGGAGGAACTTCTTCACTCAAAGGGTGGTGAATCTTTGGAATTCTCTGCCCGTTGAAGTGTGGAGGCTACCTTGTTAAATATATTTAAGTCACGGGTAGATAGGTTTTTGACAGACAAGGGAATTAAGGGTTATGGGGAGAAAGCGGGAAAGTGGAACTGAGCCACTTCAGATCAGCCATGATCTTATTGAATGGCGGGGCAGGCTCGAAGGGCTAGATGGCCTACTCCTGCTCCTATTTCTTAGGTTCTTATCCCATAACCATATGGATCACCATTGCTAAGTTCCAGTTCCTTTCCCCACATAAAAATGGTCTCTGTTCATATCCCTATCTGCACCTTAGGTGAGCGACACCTCTGGGATTTGGCAAGTTCCTGGTGGCAGTGAGGATGCAACTGGAAGGCATGTTACACAGTTCCATTCAAAGTCTATCAATGTAGAAAGGGAGACAGTGGCATAGTGGTACTATCTCTGCGGAGTAATTCTGAGGGTAGGCAAATTTCTCAAGATATAAATTCAAATCCAATTACAAAATGTTTTAAAATGCAATTGCAATTTTGAATTTAAAGCTCTTTTCTGTAATTGCAGTCATAGCTAGGGTGTAGAGAAAGATCGACTTAATGCAAGGTAAGACCATTCAAAAGTCTGATGGCAGCAGGGAAGAAGTTGTTCTCGAGTTGTTTGGTCGTGATCTCAGACTTCTGTATCTTTCTCCCGACGGAAGAAGGTGGAAGGGAGAATGTCCAAGATGCTTAATTATGCTGGTTACTTTACTGAGGCAGGGAAAATGTAGACAGAGTCAATGGATAGGAGGTTGGTTTGTGTGATGGATTGGGCTACATTAACAACCTGTTGGTAGTTCTTTTTGTTAGGGCTCCTTGATGTCACACTTGGTCAAATGCTCCCTTGATGTTAAGGGCTGTCACTCTCCCCTCACCTCTGGACTTCAGCTCCTTTGTTCATGTCAATGTTGATAGCTGTATAGGAGATTCAGGCTTTTTTATATTACAAGGTGCTTGATACCTTTTGCATTGTTAATTTTCTTTGATGAGGGCATCACTGGTAAGGCCAATGTTGACGGGCCATTCCTAATTTTCTTTGAGAAAGTGGTGGTGATGCGCCTTCTTGAGCCATTGCAGTCCACATTGTGACTCACATTGTTGTTAGAAAGGTATTTCAGGTTTTGGATTCAGGGTAAGTGTACCATAGTGGTAATATTACCAGATTAATATCCCAGAGATTTATCCATGATCTGAAGGCGTGAGTTCAAACCTCACCAAGGCAGCTGGGCATTTTAAATTCAATTAATAACACTGAAATAAGATGCTAATCTCATTAATAACGATCATGAAACCATCAGATTGCCATAGAAGCCAATCTGGATCGCTAATGTCCTGCAGGGAAGGAAATCTGTTATTCTTACTCAGTTTGGCCAAACTTATTCTTTTTGATCAATTCATAAATTCAAATACCATGCAAATACAGATGCAAATTGTGAAGTTTTCCAGCATGCTAATGACATTCACGTCATTATCTGTCTTACTTTCCAGTGCTCCAGTCACAGACCCACCACCGTGTGAGTGACACCCAAGGGCCCTCCGAGATGACCTAAGAGGCCACTCAGTTACTTTAAACTCACAACACCAGGTTAAAATCCAGCAGGTTTATTTGGTAGCACGAGCTTTCAAAGCGCTGCTCCTTCACAGCCTTATTTTATTATTTATTTCTTAGTCACAAGGAAGGATTACATTAACACTGCAATGAAGTTACTGTGAAATTCCCTTAGTTGCCACACTCAGTTTGGGTCAATGCACCCTAACCAGCACGTCTTTCAGAGTATGGGAGGAAACCAGAGCACCCAGAGGTGGTGTTGGACTTTAACCTGGTGTTGTGAGACTTCTTACTGTGCCCACCTCAGTCCAACACTGGTATGTCCACATCATTACTTCAAAACTGCTACAGGAAAGTTATACTTGCCGGATAACACATGACATTGGTTTAATTTTCAAAGACAGTAGTAACAGAACTCAGCGAGCCCCTGCCTTGCAATTTGACACTGCTTCTTGACTAACTGTTAATCCAACAACATTACTGTTCCAGACGATAGGGGAGGAATAATCTGGGCAGTAAGGGATGTCATCCTGTAAAAGTGGAACTTGCAACACTTACACGTAATTGGGGTGGATGGCATGCGCCATATCGGAGCTGATCATGAACGATTTGGGTATGGCTTCCTCAAACGCCGTCAGATTTTGGCTACTGGAAGACAGGCGACGAAGAACTAATTCTGTTAGGGAGGACCCTGCGCCATGGGCACTCTCACTGCCAACCTTAACAGCCAGAGGTGAAGGAGGGAGGAAAAAGAACAAGATTAGAACTTTGATTCAAAACACAATTGTACTGGAAGGATTCCAGTTTCTTCGGAACACAGGGATAGGAGCAGGCCTGTCAGCTGCTCACACTTGTCCCACAGTTCAATAAAAGACTGGCTTAAGGTGCATTTTAAAGACCCAAAGACTTTGTTGCTTCTGGGAAGAGCAGAGAGATTTGGAACTGATAGGACTCTAATGAGAGAAGGTGATTTTATAATTGACACAAGAACATAAGAAATAGGAGCAGGAGTAGGCCAACTAGCCCTTCGAGCCTGCCCTGCCATTCAATAAGATCATGGCTGATCTGTCGTGGCTCAGTTCCACATTCCCGCCCTCTCCCCATAACCCTTAATCCCCTCTCTTATCAAAAACCCATCAACCCGCATCTTAAAAATATTTAGCGATGTAGCCTCCACCACTTCAACGGGCAGAGAATTCCAGAGATTCACCACCCTTTGAGTGAAGAAGTTCCTCCTCAACTCCGTTCTAAACCGCACCCCCTTTATCTTGAGGCTGTGCCCCCTAGTCCTACTATCCTTTCTGAGCGGGAAGAGTCTCTCCACCTCTATCCTATCCATCCCATTCATCATCTTATACGTCTCAATGAGATCTCCCCTCATTCTTCTAAACTCTAACGAGTACAAGCCTAGTTTATTCAGCCTCTCCTCATAGCTCAACCCCCTCAACTCCGGTATCAGCCTAGTAAACCTCCTCTGCACTCCCTCCAAGGCCAAAATATCCTTGCGTAAGTACGGCGCCCAAAACTGCACACAGTACTCCAGCTGCGGCCTCACCAATGTCCTATACAGCCGCAGCAAGACCTCCCTACTTTTATATTCAATCCCCCTTGCGATGACGGCCAGCATCCCATTCGCCTTCCTGGCCACCTGCTGCACCTGCAAGCTGGGTTTTTGCGACTCATGCACAAGGACCCCGAGGTCCCTCTGCACCATCGCCTGCTGCAGTTTTTCGCCACGTAAGTAATAGTCCTTCCTACCATTATTCCTACCAAAGTGGACCACCTCGCACTTGCCAACATTAAATTCCATTTGCCATTTCCTGGCCCATTCGCCCAGCCTGTCTAGATCCTTCTGTAGACTCTGACCACCCTCCGCACAATTTGCCTTTCTACCAATTTTGGTGTCATCAGCAAATTTCGACACCCTACACTCGGTTCCCTCCTCCAGATCATCTATATAAATGGTAAATAGCTGAGGCCCCAGCACTGACCCCTGGGGCACTCCACTAGTCACCATCCGCCAATCCGAATAGCACCCATTGACCCCCACTCTCTGCCTCCTATTTGACAACCAATCCTCTATCCACACTAACACCCTACCCCCAACTCCATGCCCCCTGACCTTCTGCAATAACCTCTTGTGAGGTACCTTGTCAAACGCCTGACAAAGTTCTGCTAGTCCAAAGCTAGTCCTTCCACAGTCCAAAGATGCGCAGGTTAGATGAACTGGCCATGGTAAATTGCCCCTTAGTGGCAGGGGGACTAGTGAGGGGGATAGAACCTGCGTGGGATTGTGCTCAGTGCAGACCTTATGGGCCGAATGGCCTCCTTCTGCACTGCAGGGATTCTATGATTCGAGTCTGAAAGCTCCAGCTGGATGGTGGGTGTCCTGCAAATTCCACCAGCAGTGAGAATCCGAGGATTGTCTGAAATGCCTGGGATAAAGTCCTCTGACAAGTGACACCCATGGTTCAGGGGGTAGTTGCAGTGATCGCAGCCGTAGGTTCAACCCCCAGCCTGGAGACTTGAGCACAAAGTCTTGTTTGACACTTCCACTGTAATACTGAGGGTGTGCTGCACTGTCAGAGGTGCCATCTTGCAGATGAGATGTTAAACTGATGTCCTTCCTGCCCTCTCAGGAGTTGAACAGCTGATTTTTTCTGGTATCGTGACTTAATATTTTATCCCTCAACAAACATCACTATAACAGATTCTCTAGGCATTTACTTTTTTGCTAGTTTTGGGATCCTGTTGTTTGTAAAATTGGCTGTCGCACTTCAGAAAGCTGTTATATTAAGGCAAGCTCATCCTTCTTTACTCAGGGCAGGCAATGAGATGGCTAGGTGATCTGGTGTTGGTTGAGAAATAAATGTTGGTTGGAACATTGGGGAGAACTCCCTTGTTTTGCTTTAAAAAGAGTAACTTGGGATCTTTTAAATCCACCTTGGACAGTGGATAGCACCTTGCTATAAAGTTTCATCCTGAAAAAGGCACCTCGGGCAGTGCAGCACTCCCTAAGTACTGCATACCTAAGTTGAGCCCAGATTGTGGGATTTGAACCCACAACTTTCTAACTCAGAGGTGAGAGTGCTGCTCACTGAACCACAGCTGACATCACTAGTACGTGGCACAGAATGATCCCAGCAGCATGAGTTCAATCCCCATACTGGCTGTGGTAATTCATGGAGGTTTGCCTCCTCACCTTGCCCCATGTTGATTCTCCTCAAGGTACACAGTGCAATGTCTCTCTCTCTAATGGGGAGAGATATCTGTGGTATTTCATGGACTACGGCTAATTACTTTAGCACAAGTGACGAGTGGGTCTTTGAAATTTATTAATTTTACATGGCCACTACACACACAAGCAGGACGTTCAATCCAAATGCTTCATGCTGCTGTTACACTCAATGCAAACCTTCTACCACCCCCATTCATCTCAGCCTATCCTTCTATTTCTTCTAGCCTCATGTGTTTATCTAGTGTCCCCTTAACTGTATCTCTGTAATTCACCTCAACCATTCTCTGTGTTGGTGAATCCACCTTCTCACCACTCTCCAGGTAAAGACATTCTTCCTGAATTCCCCATTGGGCTTATTAGTGACAATCCTGTATCAATGGCCACTGCTTCCAGCCTTATCCACAAGTTGGAACATCTCAGTGCCTACCCAATGAAATCTTCTTACCTCCTCATTGTCAAACAGCGTAACCATTCGGATATTGAGGTCTTCCGCCAAAGTCCCTTCTTCCTTGCATGATTCGATTAGACCCTGCGGAGGACACAGGAAGGGGTCTGACTGTTAAGGCATTAAAACAGAGTGGAAATGTCATGCGCCACTTTGCTTCAGCAGGTAGGTGAGTGTGGGCCAGGGTCTCAGTCCTTTCACTCAGGTCTCTGTCATGTCAGCTGTGGCTCAATGCTAGCGCCTGAATCCACAAACTTCTGATTGAGAGGCGGAAGCGCTGCCCACTCGGCCATGGCTGGGGGTTGAGTCAGTTTAATGTCAGGCAGATGGGAAAACTACTGGAGACCATTAAGATAAAAGCAAAATACTGCAGATTCTGGAATCTGAAACAAAACCAGAAAACGCTGGAAAATCTCAGCAGGTCTGACAGCGTCTGTGGGGAGAGAATAGAGCCAACTTTGAGTCTGGGATAGCCCTTCATCAAAGGTCTGACGAAAGGTCATCCAGACTCAAAACTTTGGCTCAATTCTCTCTCCACAGATGCTGTCAGACCTGCTGAGATTATCCAGCGTTTTCTGTTTTTGTACTGGAGACCATTGTCAAGGACAAAATTAATTCTCACTTATATAGCGCCCTTGAGTAGTAAATTCACAGAAATATTTTGAAATAAAATTTGGCATTGAGCAGATACGAAGACAGATGACCAAAAATTTGGTCAAAGAGATGGGTTTGAAGGAGGAATGAGGGGAGAGAGGCTGAGAAATGTAGCGGGGGGGAGGAATTTCAGAGATCAGGATCCAGGCAACTGAAGGCCACCGATGGTGAGATGACGGAAGTGGATAAGGTGCTAAAGACCAGAGTTAAAAATATAGTTTATTTATTAGTGTCACACATCTGCTTACATTAACACTGCAATGAAGTTACAGTGAAAATCCTCTAGTTGCTACACTCTGGCATCTGTTCGGGTACACTGAGGGAGTATTTAGCATGGCCGGTGCATCTAACCAGCACGTCTTTCAGACTGTGGGAGAAAACTGGAGCACGGGGAGAACATGCAGACACGGGGAGAACATGCAGACTCCACACAGTCACCCAAGTCGGGAATCAAAGCTGGGCCCCTGGTGCTGTGAGGCAGCAGTGCCAACCACTGTGCCATGAGTTGGAGAAATGCAGAGATTTCAGAGGATTGGAGGGGATTACAGTCATAGGGGAGAGACGATAGAGCGGTTTAAAAGCAAGGATGAGAATTTTAAAATCGAGGCGTCGCCAGACTGGGAATCAGTGTAGGTCATCAAGCACAAGGTCAATGGGTGAATATAGTTCATGGTGAGAGTCAGGTTATAAGGACTGTAGTCAAAGTAAAAGTAACATGGAGGGGCAGTACACAAGCAGCCTAAACAGTGACTGAAAAGAAGAACGCTAAATCAACAGAAACACCATGTCTGGCTATACATTACTAATGACTATTATGGGATATTTGAACATAAGAACATAAGAAATAGGAGCAGGAGTAGGCCATCTAGCCCTTCGAGCCTGCCCCGCCATTCAATAAGATCATGGCTGATCTGAAGTGGATCAGTTCCACTTTCCCGCTTTCTCCCCATAACCCTTAATCCCCTTGCCTACCAAAAACCTATATACCCGCGTCTTAAATATATTTAGCGAGGTAGCCTTCACCACTTCAACGGGCAGAGAATTCTAGAGATTCACCATCCTTTGAATGAAGAAGTTCCTCCTCAACTCCGTTCTAAACTGCACACCACCACACACACCCCGCCCCCCCCACCCCCACCCCCACCTTATCTTGAGGCTGTGCCCTGTAGGCCTGCTGTCCTTTCTGAGCGGGAAGAACCTCTCCACCTCTACCCTATCCATCCCCTTCATCATCTTATATGTCTCAATAAGATCCCCCCTCATCCTTCTAAACTCTAACGAGTACAAGCCCAGTCTATTCAGTCTCTCTTCATAGTTCAACCCCCTCATCGCCGGTATCAGTGAACCTAGTAAACCTCCTCTGCACTCCCTCCAAGACCAAAATATCCTTGTGCAAGTGCGGCGACCAAAACTGCACACAGTACTCCAGCTGCGGCCTCACTAGTGCCCTGCAACAATTAGAATGCACTTGACATTGGTTGAGTGGCCACCAATAACTTACACAGTGTTTTAACACAGTAAAATGTCTGTGCTGTAACATTACTAAAGAAAACATTTCACCAAACCACAAGAGCAGATAGCAAGACAAATGACCAAAAGCTTGGTCAAAGAAATGATTCCCTTAAAGGAGGGGAGAGATAGCGTGCAGACGTTTCTGGGGGTGAATTCTGGAACTGTGTCCCGTTTCCTCACTGCTTGCTATCAGCATCAAACGGAGCCGGGGCGAGTTGATGGTTGTTAAGGGACATTACCTGCAGAGCACAGTAGCAGCTGTGTAGATTATCCAAACGCGGGGCAAATATAAATTCCTTGAAAGCGCCGCCCAGAGCCTACACAAAGGAGAGCAGGGAACTGAATGAGGCACAATAAAAACAGCAGAATCAACACCACACCCAACATCTCAAAAGGCAAAGCACTTATCTTTGCATCGCACGCAACACACACACCAACACAGTGATCAATCCAGTCACTAAAAAAATAGTCAAAGTAACATTTCACTGCCTTGCAATGTATTGTGGAGTAAAAAGTGATGTTAATACTTCACCACGAACCACTGACGCTTTCGCTCTCATCACTGTTATTTCTGTTATTCATTCACAGGCATGTGGGCGTCAGTGGCAAGGCCAACATTTATTAGCCAACCCCTTAAGAAGGCGACAGTGAATAAATTGAAGGCAATTTCAGAGAGCGGTTAAGAATTGCTGCAGGACTGGATGGGGCAAGGATGGCAGATTGCCTTCCCCCCAAGGATATCAGTGAAGCAGATGGGTTTTTAATGACAATTTGGCAGTTTCATGGTCACCATTACGAGACAAGCTTTTTTTCATTCCAGGTTTATTTAAGTAATGGAATTTAATTTCTCCAGTTGCTGTGGCGGGATGTGAACTCATGTCTCTGGATACCCAGCCCTGGCCTCTAGTTTCTGGTCCAGTAACAAAAATATACTCCTATAAACAGCCGCTCAATGCTTTTATTTCAGATTTCTAGTATCTGTGACATTTTGGCCTCGTCTCAGTCTCTGACCCTTCCCAACACACTCGCAAAACCTGAGACCATAAACTGATTCCCAAACCACAGCTCACATATTACCTGAACTGATCAAAAAGGTAGGAGAGGTTTGGAACTCTCTCCTGCTTGGTAATTGATGCTAGATCAATGCTTGTTATTAAATATATGATCATGTGATGTTGTTACCCATTGGGACATTATGGGACAATGGCAGCTACGCAGAGTTCGGTCTCAGGTGAATAATGATTTCCAATCCAGTGGAACAGACTCGAGGATCCAAATGGCCTTCTGTTCCTATCAACTGACATCTGTTAAACAAGGTCAGATGTTATGGACATGACAGAACTTTCATTTACGTGGCACCTTTCCCGATCTCAGGATGCCCCATAGTTCTTCACAACCAGTAAAATGTCTGTTATTCATGTCATGAACTGAATTCAGCAGCCAATGTAACTCAGTGAGCACTCAAACACAGGAAGCTGATGATGAGTTAATCTGTATATTTTTTAGGTGTTGGGCAGGAGAGCAGGGAGACCTCCTTCTGCAATTCTGTAATTTTAAATCCAGGGCCACTGGTTACTGACCCTCTTACCAGAGAACCATAGAATCCTTACAGTGCAGAAGAGGCCCATCGAGTCTGCACCGACCTTCTGAAAGAGCACCCCACCAACGTCCAAACCTCCCACCCTAAACCTGTAGCCCTGGGTATTGATCAGGGCCAATCCACCCAACCTCCACATCTTTGGACACTAAGGGGCAGTTTACCAAGGCCAATCCATCTAACCTGCACATCTTTGGACTGTGGGAGGAAACTGGAGCAGCCAGAGGAAACCCACACAGACACGAGGAGACCATGCAAATGCCGCACAGTCACCTGAGGCCAGGATTGAACCCGGGTCCCTAGCGCTATAAGGCAGCAGCATGAACCACTGTGCTCCCTTGTTGCCCTGGTAGAAAAGACACATTGCATAAAACAGCAACAAGAACACGCACTGGTGTACACCCACGTGAACCCACAAGCAAGTTAGGAACACAAAGAAGCCATTCATTCACACTTCTGTTTGCTGCTATTTTAGACATTTAACATTTCAACTGCACATCAGGCCGATAACAACCCCTTTCCTCTGCCCCATTTCCTGAATATGCTGCCTCCTGCTGGAGTACAGTTCCACAGGACAATGCCTGTTCCTTGGCACTCATCCTTCCACATGTAAGGATGAGCAGCGAGGCCACCGGAGCCTGGATGGCATCATAGCGGAGCCTGATCACCTTCTCGGCCAATATCACAAGTTAGCACACAGCAACCAGGAGCAGGAACACTGGTACCGCAGGTGAGGCACTAAACCCAGACCCACCCAGCTCTGAACAGTTGTAAAAGATTCCATTATTCCTCAACTAACATCATGGTGTGGAGTTGCCGGCATTAGATCGGGGTAGGCACAGTAAGTAATCTCAGAACACCAGGTTAAAGTCCAATAGGTTTATTTGGTAGCATGAACTTTCAGAGCACTGCCCCTTCATCAGGTGAGTGATGAAGGTGCAATGCTCTGAAAGCTCGCGCTGCCAAATAAACCTGTTGGACTTTAACCTGATGTTGTGAGACTACTTACCATGAACACAGATTATCTGGGTCCATACTGTCGGTGGGAGCTTGCTGTGTGTAAATCTGCTACTGTGATTCCCACATTGTAACATGACTACACTTCAAAAGCACTTCACTAAACGTTAATTGCTTTGGGTCCCGAGGTGATGAAAGGTGCTACATAAACGCAAGTCATTCCGTTTTTGTTTCATCTTATACACTATAGTTAAGAAAGCCCACCAACGCCTCTACTTTTTCAGAAGACTAAGGAAATTTGGCATGCCAACTATGAGTCTCGCTAACTTTTACAGATGCACCATAGGAAGCATTCTTTCTGACTGTATCATAGCTTGGTATGGCTCTTGCTCTGTCCAAGATTGCAAGAAACTACAAAGGGTCGTGAATGAAGTCCAGTCCATCATGCAAACCCATCTACACTTCCCACTGCCTTGGAAAAGCAGCCAACATAAGTAAGGATCCCACACACCCCGGATATTCTCTCTTCCACCTCCTTCCATTGGGAAAATAGTACAAAATTCTGAGGTCATGTACCAACCGACTCAAGAACAGCTTCTTCCCTGCTGCTGTCAGACTTCTGAATGGACCTACCTCGCATTAAGTTAATCTTTCTGTACACCCTAGCTATGATTGTAACACTACATTCCGCACTCTTTTGTTTCCTTCTCTATGAACGGTATGCCCTGTTTGTATAGCACGCAAGAAACAATACTTATCACTGCATACTGACAATAATAAATCAAATCAAATCAAAATCAAATCTTGATTGGAATGGCACTGGTTCCACATTTGGGACTGGACTTATCAACCAAATCACACTTAACTACAGCCTCCAATTGGTACACTCCTTGGAGCCACTTCACAGGGAGATAAAGAGAGACTTACCGCGGGCTGTGTATCGGCCAGACACAGTTCAAAGTCTATAATGTTGTCCGCATTCATCCCTAGCTGCGTACAAAGCAGGTTTAACAGGACAGTGTGGTGTTTCTCTGACTGTGGATTAAAGCAAATGAATAAAAACTCAGTAAGAGCTAGAGGGGAAAAAAAAATAAAAGTACCTTTCATTATCGGAAAAGACAAGGAAAACATTTTAGTTTTGAAGAAACACTTGCAAGGGCAGTCTGATGGAGGCAAGGGGAAAGAATTTCATTCCAACAATCTGGTCGGGACCTGAATCATCTCACAACAGGTGGATTCGACTACGCCTTTATCTAAATGCAGTCAGTACAGACAGCCATTCAGCCCTTCAGATCCATGCTGGTTCCCTGTGGAGCAATTTGGTCACTCCCATTCTTCTACTCTGGCCCCATGAGTTTATTTCCCTCACTTGCCCATTTGATTTCCTTTCAAATTAACCTACCATTGTGGACATCCAGCTCCTGATCACACTCTGTGTAAAAGATCTGGAACCTGCAGCTTACGACAGTGGTTGAAGGTGATGAATGCTTTCGTAAGGGAATTGGATGGAAACTGAGGAAAATAAACTGGCAGGACTATGGGGATAGAGTGGGGGAATGGGAGTGACTGGAGTATTCTACAGAGACAGTTGTGCATTTCAAAAATCTTCTATTTCAAATTTCCGACACACGCAGTTTCTCTTCCCTCATCTCTAACCATTGCTTCTTGGTCATGTGTTATTCTGCAAGACAGTCATGGCCTTTCAATGATAAACCTATTTTGCAATGAAAGTACAACATTATTACACTGGTGCCCAAGGGGTGTATTTGCTTTTGAAATAATAACAGACAGGTTGATTTACCATTTGACTAGCGTCGCAGGCATTTCCAGTCGATTTCACTCCCAGTTCTAGTTGATCCTGTACAGCCGTAGCTATGATCGGAACCCTTGAAAGATACGTACAGTTAGCATTCAGCATAGCCACCAGTGGGATTTCAGAAAAAATCCAAAACACATACTTGCAGACTGCGGGTGTAATTGACAAACAAAGTTCGATAGAGATATCTGCCAGACTATAGATTTTCAGAGGAAGAACGGGAAGGTCACATAGACCTTGGAAAGTAAGTGAATAAATGGGGTAGAAGAATGGGGGGGGGTGGGGATATGGTATAGACGCACCAGTCATTACAAGTGGTGATGCAGGTTAATGTCATTCACAAACAAAGCACTAGGATCCATAGCTAGAGGTATAGAATTGAAATGCAGAGAAGTTACCCGTAACTCATGTCTAACCTTGGTTAAAACACACATGAATTAATGTGCATAGTTCTGGTCCTCTTATAAAAAAGGTAGAAAGGCATTCTACTGAAGGTGCAAAAAAAAACTGGCTGCAATGATAGGGGAACTTTGTCTAATGAGAAAGGTTGAATAGGTTTGTGCTCTCGCTCTAGAAAAGAGATGACTGAAGGGTGATCTGATAGAGGTGTTTAAAATGATGAAAAGGGTTTGATAAGAGTATTGTTTCAACTCGTGAGGAAGTCCAAAACATTACATTAATTCAAGAAATAATTCAGGAGAAATATCTTCACTCAGAGGTTGAGGGATAAACGTTGGCCAGCATACTGGGAGAACTCCACTTTGAAATAGCTGGAAGAGCATAATAGAATTCAGCCCCTCGAACCTGCCCCGACAGTCAATAAGATCAGGGCTGATCTGACTGTGCCCCACACTCCACTTTACTGCCCGCCTCCTGTAACCCTCGACTCACTTCTCAACCAAAAATCCTTCCAATTCAACCTTGAACAAATTCAACACCCAACCTCCACTAATCTCTGCGGAAGAGAATTTCAAACACTTAATGACCCTCTGTGAGAAGAAATTCCTCCCCATCTAAAATGGGCCTGCTGGTTCTAGATTCCAACCAGCCAGCGCCATCCTCCATCCACCCCTCCTTCGAGGGGAACATCCTCTCAGCACCGACTCTGATCCCTCACCTATTGTGACTATGGGAGTTATTATTTCCCCAAGCATGAGCACTAGGGAGCCTACCAATTCATCCAAAAGTTCAGTGGGTGTGTAGAATAAAAGCAGTGAGCCCTTAGCGCTACAGTGAAGCCTTGGCTTCAAAGTCTCCAAAGTGCAACTTGCACCAGTGGTTCCGAGTAGGAATGTAAATTTTATTATTCTTTCACGGGATGTGGGTGACGCTGGCTGGGCCAGTATTTGTTGCCTATCCCATTTAAGAATCAGCCACATTGCTGTGGCTCTGGAATCACATGTAGGCCAGGCCAAGTAAGGACAGCAGATTTCCTTCTCTAAAGGACATTAGTGAACCAGGTGGATTTTTCCAACAATCAGCACTGGTGTCATGGTCATTAGTAGATTCTTAATTCCAGTTTTTACAGGATTTAAACTTCACCATCTGCTGTGGTGGGATTGGAACCCAGGTCCCCAAAGCATTAGCCTGGGTGTCTGGATCGCTAATCCAGTGACAATGCTACTCTGCCACCGTCAGTTGAGGCAAGGGGGTGAAGAGTCACTCAGCACATTACAAAGGCTGCCAACTGTGCCAGCTTACAGGTGAGTCTCCTTGTTGGGTCCAAAGTTGTCGTTCATCTCTCTCTGCAGGTGGATGGCCAGGTGAGGGATACGAAGGACCGGGTCAACAATGTTGATCAGACGATGCTCCAGTTTGTCTCCGTTCTAGAAGCAGAAGAGAAGCAGAGATCTAAAGCGACTAAAAATTGCACGCATCTGAATGACATTGCAATGGCTGCACTAAGATAGAGATAGATGGAAGAACAACAACCTGCATTCACATCATGTCTTTAACCTATTGAAGGTGCTTCACAGAGTTTCACTCCTTGCCAACAGAAGGAGATAATGGGACAAGTGACCAAATGGTTGGTCAATGGGGTGGGTTTTAAAGAATATGAGGTCGAGGGTTTAGGAAGGGAATTCCAGACTTCGGGGCCTTGGCAGTAGATGATATATCCACCACTGATGGAGCAATGGAAAGTGGGAATGTGTAAGACGCCAGAAGTGGAGGAGTACGGAGATCTTGGATGGTTTTAGGGCTGGAGGGTTTTACATAGAGGGGGAGAAAGATTATGGATGTTTTTGAAAACCAGAATGAGAATTCAAAAGTTGCGATGCTGCTGGAACTAGGAGCCAGTGCGGCCAACAAACTTGACTTACCTTTACCAGAACCCTGCCGGCCACCGTGAGGTCACGGTCGAACCAGGTGTTCCAGATTCCACCACCGTAACACTCCACCCCAACCTGCAGGTAACCCACCTGCGTCTTCTTTGACCTGAGCTTCACCTGGTCACAGAGAGAAATTCAACACAATAATAACACAAAAGAATGAATGAATCATAGAATGCCTACAGTGCAGAAGAAGGCCATTCGGCCCATTGAGTCTGCACCAACCACAATCCCACCCAGGCCTTAGTCCCATAACTCCACGTATTTACCCTGCTAATCCCTTGCACTAGGGTCAATTTAGCAAGGCCAATCAACCTAACCCAGAGATCTTTGGATTGTGGGAGGAAACCGGAGCACCTGGAGGAAACCCATGCAGATATGGGGAGAATGTGCAGACTCTGCACAGACAGTGACCTGAGGCTAGAATTGAACCTGGGTCCCTGGCACTGAGAGGCAGCAACACTAACCACCGTACTGCCCCAATTCTCCCAAACCCACCCACCAGTGCACCAGGTAGACTGCAGTGGTTCAGGAATGGAGCCCATCACCAACTTCTCAAGGGCAGTTAGGGATGGGCAACACTTGCTAGCCTTGCCAGTAAAGCCCACATCCTGTGAACAAACATAAAAATACCCATGCACATACACTGGGCAGAAATTAGAATCAAATGTGACACCAAGTTGGCAATCATATTGGCTTAATCTCTGAAAGAGCCAAATGGACTCAAAACTTTAAGCTTGTTTCTCTCTCTCTCCAGGTGCTGCCAGACTTGCTGAGTTTTCTTGCATCTTTTGTTTATGACTTCAATTTTCCAGCATCTACGGGATTTTGCTTTTATAAAATTGGTTACGAACAGATCAGCCATGATCTTATAAAATGGCGGAGCAAGTTGGAGAGACTGAATGGCCAAATCTTAGCTGTTTGTTTGAATGTTCCCATGCCTGTTGTCAGGGAGAGGGATTAAGGTAGTGAATGGAATTTGGAGCAGGGACTGAAAAGGGTCGCTTCAATCCTTCTAATATTTAACTGGAAGATACGTCTACCCATCCAGTACTGAGTATCAGATAAGTAGTCTGATGATTCAGCACTAGTGAAGGAGCCCAGAGAGGTCTTGGTGAACTGGGTGTCACTAGTGTGCGTGTGAAAACCAATGTTGTGGTTCATGTGGCCAAGAGAAAGCCTGTAAAACTAGGAAGTGGGGGGTGGGGGTGTGGTGGGGGGGCAAGGATAGATCCTTGGAGAACACTAAAGGGAAAAAAGTCATTGCAAGTGATTCTCTGGTTGTGACTGAATACTTAAGAATGGAAACAATGTAAATTGGAATTAAAATCTGTTGGTTTTAAGGGATCAGACCTCTAAGGTGGGGGTAAGTTTGCATCCCACAGGCAGCATTCAGGAAACCTTCCACACTATCCAAGCCTCATCATACCTGACCCAGGAGTAATCAACACCAACACTGGTTGCAAAAAGTGGAATGAATTATTCCATTCCCATTAGTGATATCCCCCACTGTGATAAACTCAAAACCATTAAGAGAAGGGAAAATGTAGAAAGAGGAAACAGAGTGAAGGGGAAAATGAACAGAAAGAAGGGAATTAAAGAAACCTTTGCTTCCACTATTATAGAAGAGTGCAGCAAACAGAAGGCCATTTGGCCCATGCAGAGTCTTTGAAAGAGCGAGCCACATCCCTGTTCCTTCCACATTAGGTGTGTGAATTTTTTCCAAAACAAAATCGTCCAGTGGTACAGAACAGGAATAATAGCTGGAAACACGAGTCTTTTCATCTGGAACTCATCAGGACAAACACAAGAATGCCAAATTTCAAACAAAAGCAACAATTTCTACCACAGGAGAAAAGCTGACTGGTTGTTAGGTTGACTCTGGACGAGGAGCTGCCACGGAGAAAGAGTTACAGGCTCCCCAAACTCCCAGGTAAGCTGCAAGCTTTAAAACCTCGAGCGCGTAAGGGTGGCTCATTTACACTTACATCTGTAGGCAACAACCCATCCTCTGCAAATGGAACATGGTGTTCAGGCCTTCTTCATGGCAGTTAGCATCCTTTTCTCCAGTAGTATGAACTGTTGGGTTTGTTTGAAATTTGACACTGGTCCTGATGATTGCAAGGCCAACATGTGAAGCTGAGACCACAGTCAGATCAGTTATTATCAGACTACTTATCCAACACATCCTTCCTCAGATCCTGTTGAGTGGCAGGGCAAGCTCGAAGGGCTAAATGGTTTAGTCCTGCTTTAAAGTCTGATTTTCAGCAACTTTTTTTTTCATTTCAATTCCCTTTCTCACCCCCAACTGTACGAGACTGATTTGTTGTGGACTACCCAAAACATAACGCCAGAAGACACAGGAGCATAATTAGGCCACTCGACCCATTGAGTCTGCTCCACCATTCAATCATGGCTTTTCTTTCTCATTCCCATTCTCCTACCTTTTCCCCATAACCCCTGATTCCCTTATTAGTCAAGAACCTCTCTATCTCTGTCTTAAAGACACTCAATGACCTGGCCTCCACAGCCTTCTGTGGCAAAGAGTTCCACAGGTTCACTACACTCTGGTTGAAGAAATTCCTTCTCATCTCTGTTTTAAAGGATCATCCCTTTTGCCTGAGGTTGTGCCCTCTGGTTCTAATTTTTTCCTATTAGTGGTAACATCCTCTCCACGTCCACTCTATCCAGGCCTCGTAGCATCCTGTAAGTTTCAGTAAGATCCGCTCCCCCCATACTTCTAAACTCCAATGAGTACAGACCAAGAGTCCTTAACCGTTCCTCATATGACAAGCTCTTCATTCCAGGGATCATTCCTGTAAACCTCCTCTGGACCCTTTTCAAGGCCAGAATATCCTGCTGTAGATATGGGGCTCAAAACTGCTCACAATACTCCAAATAGGGTCTGACCAGAGCCTTATACAGTCTCAGAAATACATCCCTGCTCTTGTATTCTAGCCCTCTCGACATGAATGCTAACACTGCATTTGCCTTCTTAACTGCCTATTGAAACAGCATGTTAACCTCAAGAGAATCTTGAACAATGACTGCCAAGTCCCTTTGTGCTCGATTTTCTAAGCATTTCCCCATTTAGAAAATGGTCTATGCCTCCATTCCTCCTTCCAAAGTGCATAACTTCACACTTTTTCAGATTGTATTCCATCTGCCACTTCTTTGCCCACTCTCTTAACCTGTCCAAATCCTTCTGCAGCCCCCCTGCTTCCTCATTACTACCTGTCCCTCTACATATCTTTGTATCACCTGCAAACTTAGCAACAGTGCCTTCAATTCTTTCCTCCAAGTCATTAATGTATATTGTGAAAAGTTGTGGTCCCAGCACTGACCCTGAGGCACACCATGAGTCACCAACTGCCATCCTGAGAAAGACCCCTTTATTCCCACTCTCTGCCTTCTGCCAGTCAACCAATCCATGACTTCTGCCAGTCAACCAAGATGCCAGGATCTTACTGTTAACACCACAGGCACTTATTTAACAGTCTCCTATGCGGCACCTTGTCAAAGCCTTCTGGAAATCTAAATAAATCACGTCCATTGGTTCTCCTTTATCGAACTTCCTTGTTAGCTCCTCAAAGAACTCAAACAGATTTGTCAGACATGACCTCCCCTTGAAGCCATGCTGACTCAGTCCTATTTTATCAAGTACTCCACAATCTCATCTTTAATAATGAACTCTAAAATCTTACCAACATGAAACAACAACCAGTTCTCTTCTGACTGTGGAATCTCAGCACCCATTTTCCAGCTGTACCTTTGCCCCAAATTGTCAGTCAGATATGAGAAAATGTCTTGTATGAGATGTCTCCTTGTTATATTGCCCATTAGCACCAATCTCTTCCTGTCAGAGATCAAGAGTTCACGGAGCAGGGTGAATGAAATTTGCTCTTGATTTGATTTATTATTGTTGCAGGTATTAGTATACAGTAAAAAGTATTGTTTATCTCGCTATACAAAGCATGCCGTTCATAGAGAATGAAAGGAGAGCACAGAAGGTAGTGTTATAGTTATAGCTAGGGTATAGAGAAAGGTCAACTTAATGAGGTAGGTCCATTCAAAAGTCTGACAGCAGCAGGGAAGAAGCTGTTCTTGAGTTGGTTGTACTCAATCTGATTCCCATCTCTATGATATTCACCTACCCTCCTAGCAGAACCAGACCACAGCGGTTGATATTCCAGACTCACCCGTAGGCAGGGACTGTCCGTATGAGCTCCAATCATGCTGAATCCATTCCCTGGTTTGTACTTGCCCCCCACTGCAAAGGCAATTATTGTAGAGTAGTTCCTCGTCATGTAATACTGTTGAAAGCAAAGGGAATTAAATATGGCTCAGTCAACATTCAGCAGATTGTGCTTGACACACATTCTTTGATGTGACTACACTGCTTAGGCCTCAGCTGGAGTATTGTACACAATTCTGGACATGGCACTTTAGAAAGAACATCAAAGTCAGAGTTAGGATAAGGGGAGACTGACTATGGACGGCACGGTGGCACAGTGGTTAGCACTGCTGCTCCACAGCACCAGGGACCTGAGCTCAATTCCTGGCTTGGGTCACTGTCTGTGTGGAGTTTGCACGTTCTCCCCGTGTCTGTGCGGATTTCCTCCGGGTACTCCGGTTTCCTGCCACAGTCTGAAAGACGTGCTGGTTAGGTGCGCTGACCCGAACAGGCGCTGGAATGTGGCGAACGTAGGGGAATTTCACAGCAACTTCATTACAGTGTTATTTGTGACTAATAAATAAACTTTACTTTATTCTCCTTAGGCAGCATGGTGACACAGTGGTTAGCACTGCTGCGTCATAGCGCCAGGGACCCGAGTTCGATTCCCAGCTTGAGTCTCTGTCTGTGCAGAGTTTCCATGTTCTCCTTCTGTCAGTGTGGGTTTCCTCTGGGTGCTCCAGTTTCCTTCCACAGTCTGAAAGACGTGCTGGTTAGGTGCATTGTCCATGCTAAATTCTCCCTCAGTGTACCCAAATAGCTGCCGGAGTGTGGCGATTAGGGTATTTTCACATTGCAATGTTTATGTAAATCTGCTTGCAATGAACTAAAAATGAACTTAAAAAGAAGATTCTGGGAGAATTAAAAGGGGGTGTACGAAATCACGAATACTGGATGGTGTTGAGCTTCTGGGGTGTTTTTCGAGCTGCATTATCCAGACAAGTGGCGCGTATATACCATCACACTCCTGACCTGTGCCTCATAGTGCCAGAGAACTGTGATCTCCAAGTTGTAAGGCTAATATTCTAACTGCTTTTAGTGGAAATCCCCGAGCAACTGACTGCCTTTGCTTCACTGTCCATGCTCCCCCCACTGCCCCTCACCTTGCTGGCGGGTTTCAGATCCCAATGATCGATCTCCTTCAGTTCCTGGAAACCGGCAGAACAAAGTCGCCTTTTGCACTCGTCAACAACTACAACAAGAAAGCACAAACTGGTTACCCACCCATAATCAGGTTGTTTCACTAAAAAAAAACACCAACCAGTGACGAAGGGTCATCCAGACTCCAAACGTTGGAGTGAGAATAGAGCCACAGATGCTGTCACACCTTCTGAGTTTCTCCAGCATTTTCTGCTTTTGTTTCAGATCTGCAGTATTTTGCTTTTATCTACCTAGTGTGATAGGCACTTAATCATTCAGACCAGCAAGATCTCCGATCTGGAAATGCTGGGTCATTAGAAACAAGAGGAGATCGTCTAGTCCCTCAAGGCGCCCTCATTCAGTGAGATGATGGCTAATCTGCACCTCAGACCCATCTACTCTCCTTTACATCACATTGCTTCAAGCATCAATTGTCCTCAGCATCCATGGCTTTTTTGGTGAGAGAGAATTAGACATCCACACCTAATCCACTCTTTCCTCTCCTCACTACTGAATGGCCTGGCTCTGATTTTACGATTATAGAAGCTTTTTCTTAATTCCCCCATCAGAGCAAGCAGTTTCTCCATGTATATTTCATCAGACAGCACGGTGGCACAGTGGTTAGCACTACTGCCTCACAGCGCCAAGGACATGGGTTCAATTCCCAGCTTGGGTCACTGTGTAGACTTTCCACATTCTCCCCGTGTCTGCGTGGGTTTCCTCCGCTGCTCCGGTTTCCTCCCACAGTCTGAAAGACCTTCCTCCTTAACTGAAGCACTCTCAACAGGAACCTGGTTAGAATAAAATTGTGTGATTTTGCTTTAAAAACATAAGAACATAAGAAATAGGAGCAGGAGTAGGCCATCTAGCCCTTCGAGCCTGCCCCGCCATTCAATAAGATCATGGCTGATCTGTCGTGGCTCAGTTCCACATTCCCGCCCTCTCCCCATAACCCTTAATCCCCTCGCCTATCAAAAACCCATCAACCCGCGTCTTAAAAATATTTAGCGAGGCAGCCTCCACCACTTCAACGGGCAGAGAATTCCAGAGATTCACCACCCTTTGAGTGAAGAAGTTCCTCCTCAACTCTGTTCTAAACCGCCCCCCCTTTATCTTGAGGCTGTGTCCCCTAGTCCTACTGTCCTTTCTGAGCGGGAAGAGTCTCTCCACCTCTATCCTATCCATCCCATTCATCATCTTATATGTCTCAATGAGATCTCCCCTCATTTAATTGTAAGTTGATCTTTGGTGCTAAATCTACAATTCAGTATCAGAAAGGTCCATCTGCAGGGCTCAAAGTGTTCCTTTTCAATGCTCTTATTAAGATTTTCTCGAGTGTTCAGAGTATTATCACTTGATGAAGGAGCAACGCTCCGAAAGCTCGTGCTACCAAATAAACCTGTTGGGACTTTAACCTGGCATTGAGACTACTTACTGAGTCTGAAAGATACGCTGGTTAGGTGCACTGGCCGTGCTAAATTCTCTCAGTATACCCAAACAGGTGCCAGAATGTGGCGACTAGGGGATTTTTCACAGTAACTTCATTGCCGCGTTAATGTAAGCCTACTTGTGATGCTAATAAATAAATTTTAAACTAGAAAGGTACTGTTAGAATTCACATTTCACTCTCTTTGTACTTATGAAACACTTGCTTCTAGCCCAGCAACATTTTGGTTTTAAAATTCTCACCCTCTGTCAAACCCTCAGATCTTTTCCATGATCCTTGGACAGCGTGGGTAAGGCTCCTTGCCCACCTATACGTGAGCCGAGGGCAACAAGACTGAGCCGTGTAATCATGGATGTGTAAGCGTGCAAATATCAGATCCACTGTTCAGGACATGAGTTGATATCTGTGTTTTACCCCCCGGCAGTGAGTGCTGTCTGGTCCCAAGCAGAATGTCAGCGGATTTATTGAATACTAAATTCATCATTTGTCATGGTGAGATTTTTTTAACCTCTTGTCTCTGGGTTCCTAGTTCAGCACCACAATCACCTGTTTCGTTTTATTCTTTCAAGAAATGGGGGCATTACTGGCAAGGCCAGCATTTATTGCCCATCCCTAACTGCCCTTGAGAAGGTGGTGGTGAGCTGCCTTCCTGAACTGCTGCAATCCATGTGGGATAGGTATAAGGATATGATGCAAAGATGAGAATTTTAAAATGGGAGGTGTTATCTGCTTGAATCGTAGAATCCTACAGTGCAGAAGGAGGCCATTTGGCCCATCAATTCTGCACTGACCACAATCCTACCCAGGCCCTATTCCCACAACCCCACATATTTGCCCTGCTAATCCTTCAACACTAAAGCCAATTTAGCATGGCCAATCAACCTAATCCACACATATTCGGACTGTGGGAGGAAACCAGAGCACCCGGAGGAAACCCACGCAGACGGGGGGTGGGGGGGGCAGACAGTGACCCGAGGCCGGAATTGAACCCATGTCCCTGCTACCGTGAGGCAGCAGTGCCAACCACTGTGCCACCATGCCCGGAAGATCATTTCAGGTTAACAAGCACTGAGGCGATCGGTGAAGGGTGTTTGGTGTGAGCTAGAATGCCGGCAGAGTTACAGTAAGAACGGTACAGCCCAGGAGGTTATTCAGCCCTGAGTCTGTGCTTGCCCTTTTGAAGAACAAACCAGAGTCCAGCTGCACTGTTCTTTCCCCATGCTCTGCATTTTTTTTTTCTTCAAGTATTTATCCAATTACCTTTTAAAAGTTACTCCTGAGCTTGTATCCACCACACTATCTGGCATTGCATTCCAAATCCTAACCACTAGTCATGTAAAAATAGATTTCCTGCATGCCGCCTCTGGCCGCTTTGTTGGATCACCTTAGGGATGAAGGTGGGAGGTACAGGATGGGATATCTGCTGGATAAACAAGCCAAGTAAGAAGTCTCACAACACCAGGTTAAAGTCCAACAGGTTTATTTGGTAGTAAATGCCACTAGCTTTCAGGGCTCTGCCCCTTTGTCAGGTTAGTGGAGCGTTCTGATCATAAATAGAGTTCTGATCATATAAAGGCACACACAGTTTACAGAATACAGATTAGAATGCAAGTCTTCAGTTTTTTTAAAGACTCGCATTCTAATCAGTATTCTGTAAACTGTGCGTGCCTTTATATGATCAGAACACTCCACTAACCTGACAAAGGGGCAGAGCCCTGAAAGCTAGTGGCATTTACTACCAAATAAACCTGTTGGACTTTAACCTGGTGTTGTGAGACTTCTTACTCTGTTTACCCCAGTCCAATGCCTGCATCTCCACATCATAAACGAAGCCAACATAGGATTCTAGTCTCTGGGAAAGCTGCAGAACCACATGGAAATTATGCTGAATCCAACACTGAGTTTTGTGCTGAGCACTGTGCAAATCAACTGTTATCACAGGATTCAACCTTGCAGGGTGTACTTCAGACCTCTGATTTTATGGTTATAGTCATAAATTAGATGGCATTAGCACTGTGTCAGAAGGCTGTGCGTTCAGGTCCCAATGCTGAGCCTTGAACATGCACTGTAAACCAAATGTTCCCAATGACAGGACTGGGGGTGATGTGCAGTTTGACAAAGTAAGAAGTCTGAGAACACCAGGGGCAGCAGATCACAGAATCTTTACTGTGAAGGAGCCCATTCGGTTCAACGAGTCTGGCTCTCACAAAGGGCATTCTACCGAGTCCCACTCCCGTGTCTCAGCCCCGTTACCACTTTTCTGATAGCAATCCAATTCTCAAAAACCTCGATCGAACCTGTCCCCACCACCCTCTCAGACAAGTTTGTTCCAGAGTCCAACCGCCCTCTGAATGAAGATATTTCCTCACATCATTTCTACTCCTTTTGCCCATTATTTTGATTCTGTGCTCACAAGTTCTTGATGTATGACTGAGTGGGAACAATTTCTCAGTATTTACCCTGTCCATACCTCTCAGGATCTTGAAGGGACAGAATGATGGCACAGTGGTTAGTGCTGCTGCCTCTCAGTGCCAGGAACCTGGGTTCAATTCCCGGCTTGGGTCAGTGTGGAGTTTGCACTTTCTCCTGTTTGTGTGGGTTTCCTGCCACAGTCCGAAAGACACACTGTTTAGGTACACTGGCCATGCTGAATTCTCCCTGGAGATACGCGAACAGGGACCGGGGTGTGGTTACCAGGGGATTTTCACAGTAACTTCATTGCAGTGTTAATGCAAGCCTATTTGTGACACTAATAAATAAACCTTAAACTTTAGGTGCACTGCTCATTCGGATGGCCAGCACAAAAACAATGGGTCAAATGGCCTCCTGTGCTGTAAGATTTCAGCAATTTGGCCTGTAAAACGTACAGAGTGGATGAGGAACATGATCCTCTTTCTAAAGCTCACTCACCCACTGATACGGCACTGCTTCCCAGGCAATAAGAAGGCATCTGGGTGAAGGACACTGTGAAGGTGCCAAGTGCCTGGGGAACTTTACCAGAAGGGGTGAGGGAGGGTAAAATCAGCACTTCAGAAGGGTGAAAAACAGACAGCGAATTAAGACCTAAATCTGAATGGTCCATAAATGCCCCCTGATGTCCTTGCAGCTTTTAGTAAGTCCTGAGAGGCTGCAGCCAAGCCTGTGAATGGATTGCTACATAATCTGGACTCTGCAAGAGACAGCTTCAAAATACTCTGTAATAAGCACGATTTGAAAGGAACAGACTTTAATGGAGCAATCGGTCATAAAATGAACTCAATTAAGTTGCTTCCACAGAAGCCTTAGCTTTAATGGGATGTACAGTCCTTTGAAGAGCTCTTGATGTGCTGCATTTTCCAGCAGCTGGATACAATTTTAAGGGACCGGCAATCAACATGAAAAGCCAGTATCTGGCCGCAGTTCCGTCAGGGAATAGAGAGGAGGTGCACACTGCTGCTGTCATTACCCTGTAAACGGACAGGGCAATCTTGTTACACTGGTGTGCTTAGTACCACAGAGCAATAAGAAAAGCAGCTGAGCACATTTCAAGGAGATGCTGCTTCTGATCCAATAAAAGGCATTTGCCATTTTCTCCCCTTGTCTCTCTGGAAGGTGCTAACACCCTACTAGATGTACAATTCCACGGGCACTGCTCACCATCATTTTGTCACGACAAGTGGCAATTCTTCCCGTGTGAGATTACACAGTGGCAACTAGCGGGAAGGTGCAAAAAAAATCTAAGTACCTATGGAATATTGGCTTCTGGAATGCAGGAGGGTGCAAGTAAGGTAATGCTCCAGTTCGAGCACAGTCACTGAATCAAAATCCTAGCACTCCCACCCTAACAGCACTGTGCGTGTACCTACACAGTAAGAAGTCTCACAACGCCAGGTTAAAGTCCAACTGGTTTATTTGGAAACACAAGCCACAAGTTTTAGGAGCACAGCCCCTTCATCAAGTGAGTCGTGTGTGTGTACATGGGCTGCAGCAGTTCAAGAAAGCAGCTCAAAGGCAATTAGGGATGGGCAATAAATGCCCATGTGAACCGAGTCAGCGACACCCACATCCCATGAATGAATAAAGGAATCTACTGGGCATATCCCAGGAAGGATGTATTGACCTTCAAGGGTGGGGGGCGGGGAGTGTAAAAGGATGCACCAAACGGTATTGGGGTTCAAAGGATTACATTATCAGCACACAAATCAGGAGGAGTTGGGTATTCGGCCTCAAGTCTGCTCTGCCACTCAGGATTGTGGCCTCAATTCCATGTTCCTGCCTTAAAAATTCAGACTTCAATAGAATCAATGCTGTGGTACAGAATTCCAAACACTAATGACCCTCAGAGAAGAAATTCCTCATCTGCCTTCAATGGAAGACCTCTTACTTTTAAAACGTGGCCCCTAGTTCCCAATAGACAAGGCTTGTATTTCTTGATGTGGAGGGGGTGGATGGTGGGATTTAGTCAAGATAGCTAACTGTGTCAATAGAAAATAGCTTCTCCCTAACCATTCTGTGGTAGGAAGTGTCCGGAACAAGGAGACAAAACCTTAAAACTGGAGCGGGATGTTTACAAAAGATTTTTAAAAATTACAGCACAGGAACAGCCCCTTTGGCCCTCTATCGACCATGCTGCCCAACTGAACTAAAACCCCCTACCCTTCCTCTATTCCCATCCTAGTCATGTATTTGTCAAGAGCCCCTTAAAAGTCACTATCGGAACTAGGGTTGGTGTCAGAAAGTACTTCTTCCCAGGAAGTGGAGTGGGAATTTCCTTTCCCTCCCCAAAGAAAGTGTTGAAACTGAAGATCAGATGAAAACTTCAGCCCTGAGATTATGTTCTGCTGGGTAAGGGTATTAAAGGTTACAGAACAAAGGTGGATAGACAGAATGGAGATACAGAGCAGCCATGATGTATACAAATGGTGCCAGAGAAAGCTCAATGGCCTTCTCCTGTTCAAATATGGAGGGAAAACTGAATCAGACTGTGTTCTCACCCTTGCATTATGCAGCAGGGCAAGTGGACAGTAATCAGAATCGTAAGCCTTGATTTAATTCACTCCATCTGAAGTACACAGAGACCAAATGTCTTCCCCACTGGTCTGGTCACTATCTACCAATCCACACCGAGTCAGCAATTGATCACAGAATCTGAATGGTTTAGTTTGATATTATAACGCCTGATGTTAGGGGTTGTGAATTTTAACAAAAGATATACTTTGCACACATAGATTAACAAGATTTATTGAAAGAGATGTTCTCTGCACAGAATACAGATTGCAAGTAAAATAGAAACCTCCGCAGCACCCTAATAACATCACCATCAAATTATGTGACAAGTTCTTCAAGCTATCTGCAACCCTTTTAAATATAACAGATACTGTGAAAGAAGTAGAGACAAACTTATCCATTAGCTTGTCCACATGTATAATGGGAGCCGCTGTTGTGATAGTAACATAAGAACATAAGAAATAGGAGCAGGAGTAGGCCATCTAGACCTTCGAGCCTGCCCCACCACTCAATAAGATCATGGCTGATCTGAAGTGGATCAGTTCCACTTTCCCGCTTTCTCCCCATAACCCTTAATTCCCTTGTCTATCAGAAATCTGTCTACCCGTGACTTAAATATATTCAACGAGGTAGCCTCCACCACTTCAATGGGCAGAGAATTCCAGAGATTCACCACCCTTTGAGTGAAGAAGTTCCTCCTCAACTCCGTTCTAAACTGCCTCCCCCCATATTTTGAGGCTGTGCCCTCTAGTTCTGTTTTCCTTTCTAAGCCTGCAATAGTCTCCCACCAGTGAGGACACTGCACCACCCTTATCACAACAGCAGGATCTATAATATTAAGCAGGTTTTGTCTGTTTAAGGGTATAAGTTTGTTTATTTGGGCAGCAGTGCCAGGGTGTATTCAGTAGCCAAATGTTATTGCAAAATATTTTATTATTCTTTCATGGGGTACGCCCAGTATCTGTTGTCTCTCCCTAACTGCCCTTGAAAAGATTGTGCTTTATAATCAAGGATCACTCCTTAGGTACAGAACAACATCACAAAACATAAAGCTCTGTCCAAGGGAGGTGGGTGGACAGGAAAAGAATGGGAGGAGAGAATTCACAGAGTGCGGGAGGAGGCCATTCGGCCCACTGAGTCTGCACTGACCATAATCATATACAGACTTTATCCCTGTAATTCTACAGACATTAAGGGGCAATTTAGCATGGCCAATGCACTTAACCCGCACATCTCAGGACTGTGGGAGGAAATCCATGCAGACATGGGAAACATGCAAACTCCGCACAGACAGTGACCCGAGGTGGGATTGAAGCCAGGTCCCTGACGCTGTGAAGCAGCAGTGCTAACCACTGTACCATCCACACAAAGGGGAATGGGAGGTGGCAGCAGAGAGAAAAAACAATAGATGGAGGGTGGGATAATGGCATGGGAGGAGTGGAATGGCATAAGAAAGGGTGGGATATAGGATGGGAATGATATGACAGGAATGGCATGAAAAGGATGGACTAGGAAGGATGGGGATTTAAACAAATACTTCAGTAACGAGGACATTAATTACATCCCCATGACCACAAGTCAAAACTTGATTTTGAAAGAGAACCTGCAAAATGAAAAGGTTAAAGGAATACACAGTAAATCAAAGGAAAGGTCAGATACGGGGAACATTAATCACTTTCGGGAGAAACGATTAATGTTTGGAACGTAACCTGGCATCAGAAGGTGAAAGCTTAGTTTAGAAGATTCTTTCAAACCACAGTGACCTATGGGAACAATGAGGGTGGAATGTTGGCCAGGATCCAGAGGGAACCACTGTATTTACTCAGCAACTGCTATGGGTGTTTTTATTTTCACCTATAGACATAGATGGATCCATGGGTTAACACTCAGTACAACATTCTGAGCATCAGCCTAACTCACATGCTGAATCCATGAGCTCCTGACTCAGAGGAGGGAGGGCTACCAACTGAGCCTTTTTCCACATTTATATTCAGCAAGCAATTTGTAAAGGTTTCTGTACAATTGCACACAAAATTCTCACTGGAGGATAAAGATGGAATGCTATGATCTAAAATAAAAATGGGTGGTTACGGTTGTGTGGGGCAGGGCTGCTGGTTTTAATTGCTATCCAGTCAGCTCTGAAGTTGCTGACTTACACCAGCACAGCTACCTAGACAAGGCAGCATTCACTGAATGATTATAACACAGGAGGCTATTTGGTCCATTATCTCTATGTCAGCTCTCTGCAAGAACAAATCAGCACGGCCCACACCCCAGGCCTCTCCCTCCAGCCCTGCAAATTTTGTCTCTTCAGATGTTTAGTTGGCTCCCTCTTGAAAGGCTGTCCTGTGTGAACCAGGATATTGCCAGTGAAATGAGGCGACGCAGCGGTTAGCACTGCTGCCTCACAGCACCAGGGACCCAGATTTGATTCCGGCCTTGGTGATTGTGTGGAGTTTGCACATTCTCCCTTTGTCTGCGTGGGTTTCCTCCACAGTCCAAAGGTGGATTAGCTGTGATAAATGTGTGGATAGGGCCCGAGTTAAATACTCTGTCAGAGTCAGTGCAGATTTGATAGGTCGAATGGCCTCTTCTGCACAGCTGGGATTCCTATGATTCAATTGCAGACTGCATCACAATCAAGCATGAACTTATCTCCACACACTGTATCTTTCCAGCAGTCAGAGCTGGGTACGAATGAATGAAACTGGAAATCAGGCTGTAAATCAGAATCAGGAAATGGAAATCTCAGAATCCCTACAGTGCAGAAGGAGGCCATTTGGCCCATCAAGTCTGCACCAAAAACAATCCTATCCAGGCCCTACCCCTGTAACCCCACATATTTACTCCATTAATCCCCTTGTCATTAAGGGACAATTTACCACAGCTAATCCACTTAACCTGCACTTTTTTGGACTATGGGAGGAAACCAGAGCACCTGGAGGAAACCCAGGCAGACATGGGGAGAATGTGCAAACTCTACACAGGCACCTGAGGCTGGAATTGAATCCAGGTCCTTGGCGCTGAGGCAGCAGTGATAACCACTGTGCCAGCTCAATATCCTTCACAATTTTTGCACATTCCACAAGTAACAGAATTAAATGGTCAGCTTACCATGATAGGGAGACACCCCCTTATCCACAAACGCCAGGAACTCCTTAGCAGCATTCTGTACTGCATCCTTCAAACCTTTCGTTCCCATAGCCTGAGTGGCAAAGAAGTAAAATTTAGAATATTAGATGAAAAAACAAGCAGCAACCTTAATATCAACCCCAGGATTAATTTCAGAAACAAGTGGTTAAAATAGCAACGTGGTATCCTTGGCTTTGTAGACACAGGACTTCTACACCTTTGTATTCTTGTCCTCTTGGTATAAAGGCCAGTAATCCAGAATTCCTGATCACTTTCAACCTCAACTTTTCTGGAGAGAAGAGCCACAGCCTATTTTTAGTTAAGTATATCTTGGTTTTATTATCCGTGTGAATTTATTTGGCACCTTCTCCACTGCCTCATTATTCTTTTTATATTGCACGGCACACTCAATGTGGTCTCAGTGACTCGGTGAGCTGAAGGGCCTTTTCTGCACTGCATGATTCTAAGATATAATTTTGCTGCTTTACATTCCAATGCTCTAGTAATGAAACCCTATACTTGGTTGCCCTTGTTAACTTGCCTTCTGAATCACTGAATCTTTTTGCTCCTCTAGCCTACTCAGACTCAGAGTACTATATTGTCCTCTGAGGAGAGATTGAGGAGACAGGGTCTGTAATCTGTACAGCTTGGAAGAACGAGAGGTTTTGATTTATTATCGCCACATGTATTCGCATAGTAAAAAAAATTGTTTCTTGCGCACTACGTAGACAAAGCATATCACATATAGAGATGATGTGGAGATGCCGGCTTTGGACTGGGGTGGGCACAGTCAGAACTCTCACAACACCAGGTTAAAGTCCAACAGGTTTATTTGGTAGCACAAGCTTTCGGGGCACTGCTCCTTCGTCAGATGAGTGGGGAGTGGGGTTCACAAACACGACATATATAGACACACACAATTACAAGATAACGGTTGGAATGTGAGTCTTAGCAGGTAATCAAGTCCTTACATGTGCAGACAATGCGAATGGAGAGAGAGTTAAGCACAAGTTAAAGTGGTGTGAATTGTCTCAAGCCAGGACAGTTAGTGAGATTTTGCAAACCCAGGCAAGTCATGGGGGTTACAGATAGTGTGACATGAACCCCAGATTCCAGTTGAGGCTGTCCTCATGCGTGCGGAACTAGGCTATCAGTCTCTGCTCAGCGACTCTGAACTGTTGAGTATCTCGAGGGCCACCTTGGAGAATGCTTACCCGAAGATCAAGGATGCTGTCGACTGTTGAAATGTTCTGACTGGAAGGGAACACTGCCTGATGATTGTTGACTGGGGTCCATTCATCCTTTGTCATAGTGTCTGCATGGTCTCGCCAATGTACCATACACTGTGGGAAACGATGTCCCAAAGTATCAGGTAGACAACATTGGTCTCCGTATATACAGGATCTGCTCAGATGAGGAGGACCGCAACAGACACCTACAGATGCTGAAAGATGCCCTCGTAAGAGCAATTCATGGTGCTCGATGCATCGACAGTTCCGATGTGCCACAGTGAAAAACCAACCTCCTCAGAAGACAAACACGGGACAAGTACCCTTTGTTGTCCAGTACTTCCTCGGAATGGAGAAGCTACGACATCCTCTCCAGAGTATTCAACATGTTGCCAAGACCATACCCACTTCTTCCCTTCAAACAACCACGCAACGTCAAACAGACCATTGTACGCAGCAAACCACCCAGCCTTCAGGAGAACAGTGACCACGACACCACATAACCCTGCCACAGCAATCACTGCAAGATGTGCCAATCATTGACACAGATGCCTTTATCTCACGCGAGAATACCATTCATCCAGGTACACGGTATATACACTTGCAACTCGGCCAGTGTTGTCTACCTGATACGCTGCAGCAAAGGATGTCCCAAGGCATGGTACATTGGGGAGACCCTGCAGACGCTATGAATACATGATTGGACCTCGCTCGACAATCACCAGGCAGGAGTATTCTCTTCCTGTTGGGAAACACCTCAGCAGATCAGAGGCTGAATGCCTTTGACTTTGAGTAAGCGTTGTCCAAGGCAGCCTTCAAGACACACAATGCAGAATCACCGAACAGAAACTGATAGCCAAGTTCTGCACACGAGGATGGCCTCAAACTGGATCTTGGGTTCGCGTCACATTATCTGTAACCCCCACGACTTGCAAAATCTCACTAACTGTCCTGGCTCGAGACAATTCACACCCTCTTCAACTTGTGCTTATCCTCTCCCCACTTGCACTGTCCGCACGTGTAAAAACTTGATTACCTGTTAAGACTTGCATTCCAACCATTACCTTATAATTGAGTTTGTGTCTATATATGCCCTGTTTGTGAACCCAATTCTTCACTCACCTAATGAAGAGGCAGTGCTTCGAAAGCTCATGCTACCAAATAAACTGGTTCGACTTTAACCTGGTGTTGTGAGATATCTTTCTGTGCATACATAGAGAAGGAGAGTGTGCAAAATGTTACAGTCATAGCTATGGCGTACACAAAGATCAACTTAAAACGAGACAGATCCACTCAAAAGTCTGATGGCAGCAGAGAAGAAGCTGTTTTTGAGTCATTTGGTACATGATTTCAGACTTTTGTAGCTTTATCCCAATGGAAGAGAGAGTACGTCTGGAGTATATGGGGTCTTTGATTATGCTGGCTGCCTTTCCGAGTCAGCAGGAAGCGTAGACAATATCAAAGGTGAGAGACTGGTTTGAGCGATGGACTGGGCTTCGTAGTTTTTTTGCAGTCTTGGTCAGAGCTGGAGCCAAATCAAGCTGTGATACAACCAGAAAGAATGCTTTCTATGGTGCATCTGTAGAAGTGGGGAGAGAGTTGTCGTGGACATACCAAATTTTCTGAGTCTCCTGAGAAAGTAGAGGCGTTAGTGGACTTCTTAAGTATAGTGTCAGTGTAGAGGGACAAGGACAGGTTGTTGGGTAGTCTGGACACCTAAAAACCTGAAGCTCTGGACCATTTTTACTTTGTCCACACTGATGTAGACAGGGGCAAGCCCTCCACTATGTTTCCTGAAGTTGGTGACTGTCTCTTTCATTTTGTTGACATCGAGGGAGATTATTGTCATCACATCAGTTCACCAGATTCTCTATCTCTCCTGTACCCTGTTTCGTCATTATTTGCGATCCAACCTACAACGTGTTGGCATCAGCAAATTTGAAAAAAAAAGTAATCGTGTTGGAGGGGAATTTGGCCACACAATCAACAGTGTTTATGCAGTACAGTGGGCAGCGGAGAACACAGACTTGCAGAGCACTGGTGTTACGGATGAGGTGCGTGTGCATACGCATGCTTAGTATGGAGGTGACACAGTCTCAGGATAAAGGGTAGGTCATGAGGACGATTTTTTTTTCACTCAGTGGTGAATCTTTGGAATCTCAATCAAACATGTTCAAGACAGAAATTGATACACTGTCGGAGGTGCATTCTTTTGGATGGGACATCAAACCAAGGTTCTATCTGCCCTCTCAAATAGACATAAAAAGGTCCCATTGCAATATTTTTCAGAGCATGGGAGTTCTCCCCAGTGTCTTGGCCAACAGTTTTCCCCTGATCATCATTACAATTATAGTTTTATCTTGTCTTTATTGTTTCGCTGTTTGTAGATGCTTGCTATGTGTAAATTAACCATGTTATCACAATGACTATACTTCACTGGCTGTGAAGTGCCCATGAAAGGCACTATGTAAATATAGCCTTTCGTTTCCTTGAACATGGTTAAACTGTTCCTACCCCAGCCGAGGCACAGGACAGACTATCCACCCTGACTGCATCCACAAGCTTTGCTTACAGTCTACAAACAGGCACAGCCTGAAATGAAAATAAACACCAAACTGCTTGATAAGCTGGAAAAACAGCTCCAGTGTTATTTTTGGATAAAGCCTTTCACCTCCACTCTCTGGATGGATTGCTGCTTCAGTTTCACTTTTGACAAGAGTGGAACGAAAAACTTGGATTTACATAGTGCCTTTTGCCAGCTCAGAATGCTCTTTCAGAGAATTGGTGCAGACTCGATGGGCTGAATAATCTCTTTCTGCACTGTAACGGTTCTATGGCAAATGGGTCATGAGCCAGTGGCCCTGGATTTAAAATTACAGTATTACAGAAGGGGGGGCCATCATGTCTCCAACAGCTATTGAAACAAGCAGCATGACATTTCCTTGCTCCCCTGCACATGGTTGCGATTTAAATAACCATCTAATGTCCTCCTGAATGCCTCGATTGAACCTGCCTCCACCACACTCCAGGGCAGAGCATTCCAGACCCCAACCACTCGCTGTTTGAAAAAGGTTTTTGCTCACATCACATTTGCTGCTTTTGCAAATCACTTTCAATCTGTGCCCTCTTGTTCTTGTTGCTTTTACAAGCGGGAACAGTTTCTCCCCCCCCCTGCTCTGTCCACCCTCATGACTTCGAATATCTATCAGCTCTCCTCTTAGCCTCCTTCTCTCCAAGGAGAACAGTCCCAACCTCTCCAGTCCATCCTCATGAGTTTCTCATCCCTGGAACCTTTGTCTGTACTCTCTCCAATGGGTTCACATCCTTCCTTTAGCAGTATAGTATAAGCAGTAGTGGCAGGAGGGGTCCCTACAGATAGCAACACGGATGTTGGTTGAGCTAAATATTGGCCCAAGTCATGTGGTAAATCTCCTTTACCCTTCCTCCGAAACAGTGCCGCGGGATCTTTTATGTCATTGTTTTAAACACTATCGACAAGGCACAAATCAGGAATGTGGTAGAATACCCCCTAGTTGCCTGGATGGGTTCAGCTCCAACAACACTCAAGCAACTTAACACCACCCAGGACAAAGCAGCCCACTTGATTGGCACATCTACATACATCCATTCCCTCCACCACCGATGCTCAGTAACAGCAGTCTGTATTACTATCTACAAGATGCACTGCAGCAAATTATCAAAGATCCTTGGATAGCGTCTTCCAAACACACGACCACTTCCATCTAGAAGAACAAGGGCAGCAGATAAATGGGAACACTGCCACCTGCAAGTTCCAATCTAAGCTATTCACCATCCTAATTTGGAAATATATCGTAGTCACTGGGTCAAAATCCTAGAGTTCCCTTCCTAACAGCATTGTGGGTCAACCGCAGCACACGTGGACAGCAACAATTCAAAAAGGCAGCTCACCACCACCACCAACTTCTCAAGGGCAACTAGGGATGGGCAATAAATGCTGGCCAGCCAGCGACACCCATGTCCCATTAATGAATTTTTAAAAACTCAATTGTCTTGAACATGCTCAAGGCTGGGTCACCGCCAGGAGAGGCGGATGTGGGAATAGTGCTCTCCTGATCGCTTCCTGTAACCTCCATGGATAAGTCCACAATCGGCTGCCAACTATCCCTCACAGATCCAACACGTGCCTTTCAGAACACAAAGCTACACATGATGGACGCTGCTGCTAACTGTAAAACCTGATGTCCAATTTTATAGATGGAAGTTTCAGAAAAAGAGGAGAAATTTGGTCAGGGAGGGAGGGGAAAGAAAAGATACTCCACAGGCCAATTATATCTTATTTCCACTGGACACTTTCCATATTCAGACAGGAGTCTTCTGATCTGATTTATTATTGTCACATGTATTGAGATACAGTGAAAAGTATTGTTTCTTGCACACTGGACATACAAAAGACATAGCAGCCTGGTAGCACAGTGGTTAGCACTGCTCCCTCAAAGCGCCAGGGACCCAGGTTCAATTCCAGCTTCGGGTCACTTCTGTGTGGAGTCTGTACGTTCTCTCCATGTCTGTGTGGGCTTCCTCCAGGTGCTCCAGTTTCCTCCCATAGTCCAAAGATGCACAGCTTAGGTTGATTGGCTATACTAAATTGACCCTAGTGTCAGGGGGTTTAGCAAGGTAAAATGAGGGTTTTGGGAATAGGGCCTGAGTGCGATCATGGTTGGTAGATTCGATGGGCCAAATGGCTTCCTTCTGTACTTCAGAGATTCTATGATTCCAGATGTCTTGATGGATGACAGCAAATCCTTACTGAAGGACCTCACATCTACTCTCTTCCACCTTCTTCCAATGGGAAAAAGATACACAATTCTGAGATCGCGTACCTACCAACTCAAAACAGCTTCTTAACAAAGTTTAAAGATAAAATTTATTCATTAATCACAAGTAGGTTGCAAAGAAGTTACTATGAAAATCCCCGAGTGGCCACATTCCAGCACTGTAAGAAGTCTGAGAAAACTTGGTTAAAGTCCACCTAATGAAGGAGCAATGCTCTAAAAGTTCATGATTTCAAATAAACCTGTTGGACTTTAACCTGGTGATGAGACACTTTTTACTGTGCCCACCCCAGCATCTTCAGATCACGGGTACAATGAGGGGGAATCTAGCACGGCCAACGCACCTAACCAACACGCCTTTCGGACTGTGGGAGGAAACCGGAGTACCCGGAGGAAACTCAGGCAGACACAGGGAGAACGTGCAGACTCCACACAGACAGTGACCCAAGCTGGGAACTGAACCCGAGTCCCTGGCGCTGTGAGACAGCAGTGTTATCCAGTGTGCACCGTCAGGCTTTTGATGGACCTGTCTCGCATTAAGTTGATCTTTCTCAACACACTAGCTATAACTGTAACACTACATTCTGCACCCTCTCCTTTCCTTCTTTATGAACAGTACGCTTTGTCTGTATGGCATGCAAGAAACAATACTTTTCACTACATACTAATACGTGACAATAACAAATCAAATCATGACTGTAACACTACATTCTGCACTCTCATTTCCTTCTCTATGAATGGTATGCTTTGTCTTCAGAGCGTGCAATACTTTTCACTATATACCAACACGTGACAATAATAAATCAAAACTATGAACGGTATGTCCTGGAACATTCACCTTTAGCTGAAGGTGAATGCTCCAGGACATTAGCCCAGCTCTAACAGCCGGGATGCTGCAGGCCGTCCAGTGGAGCCTGAGGGGGGGGAATGGAGACCCTGAGGGAGGGTCAGCGTCAGCCCTGCCGCCCGCGGCCTGGAGTATCCCCACTGGGGGCTTCAGCCCGAGAGGGGGCTTCTTCACCCCAGGAGGAGGCTGCAGCCCGGGGTCTGGATTACCGCCCCGCCCCCGGCCCCGGCCTCCCGCCTCCCGCCTCCCGCCTCCCGGACACCCACCTGCATGGCTCCGCTCTCCGCCCCGCCCCGGGGATCCTCCGGCTGCAGCGCCGCCCGCAGGCTGGGAGGAGGGACTGCAGCCCCGTCCCACCTGTCAATCACCCCCGATGGGGGGCGGGGCCAGCTGGGAGTGGGACTCAGCTAGGAGCAGGGGTTGCAGTTTAAAAGTTTTCTTTTCTCTCTCTGCGCTTTGGTTTTCAGCTCGAAATTCTCTCCACTGACCCAAAGTCATTTGATTCAACAGGACCTTAGTCCCAGCCCAGATTAAGTGAAGCTGAAGGCAAATTATTGGGGATGCTGGAAGCTGGAACTGAAACTGCTGGAAAACCTCAGCAGGTCTGACAGCATCTGTGGGAAGAGAATAGAGCCAAGGTTTTGAGCTTGGATGACCCTTCATCAGGATCTTTTGTTATCCAGGCTCGACTCTGTGTCCGGCTCACCAACAACCTGTCCTCCACACTGACACTACAGTTAAGAAAGCCCACCAACGCCTCTACTTCCTCAGGAGGCTAAGGAAATTTGACATGTCAGCAACGACTCCAACACTGGGTGGCACAGTGGCAAGCACTGCTGCCTCACAGCTCCAGGGACCTGGGTTCGATCCCTACCTTGGGTCACTGTGTGTGGAATTTGCACTTTCTCCCCGTGTCTGCCTGGGTTTTCTCCGGTTGCCGTCCACAGTCCAAAGATGTGTAGGTTAGGTTGATTGACCATGCTAAATTGCCTCTTAGTATTCTGGAATGTGCATGTTAGAGAAATTTGAGAGAAAATGTGGGGTTTTGGGGTTAGGGCCTGGGCGGGATTGTTGTCAGTACAGACTTGGTGGGCCAAATGGCCTCCTTCTGCACAGTAGACTTTCAATGATTTTACAGATGCACCACAAAAAGCATTCTTTCTGGCTGTATCACAGCTTAGTATGGTTCCTGCTCTGAGCAAGGCCACGAGAAATTACAAAGGGTTGTGAACAAAGCCCAGTACATCACGCAAACCAGCCTCCCATCCATTGACTGTCTACACTTAACATAAGAACATAAGAAATAGGAGCAGGAGTAGGCCATCTAGCCCTTCGAGCCTGCCCCGCCATTCAATAAGATCATGGCTGATCTGTCGTGGCTCAGTTCCACATTCCCGCCCTCTCCCCATAACCCTTAATCCCCTCTCTTATCAAAAACCCATCAACCCGCATCTTAAAAATATTTAGCGAGGCAGCCTCCACCACTTCAACGGGCAGAGAATTCCAGAGATTCACCACCCTTTGAGTGAAGAAGTTCCTCCTCAACTCCGTTCTAAACCGCCTCCCCTTTATCTTGAGGCTGTGCCCCCTAGTCCTACTGTCCTTTCTGAGCGGGAAGAGTCTCTCCACCTCTATCCTATCCATCCCATTCATCATCTTATACGTCTCAATGAGATCTCCCCTCATTCTTCTAAACTCTAACGAGTACAAGCCTAGTTTATTCAGCCTCTCCTCATCGCTCACCCCCCTCAACTCTGGTATCAGCCTAGTAAACCTCCTCTGCACTCCCTCCAAGGCCAAAATATCCTTGCGTAAGTACGGCGCCCAAAACTGCACACAGTACTCCAGCTGCGGCCTCACCAATGCCCTATACAGCTGCAGCAAGACCTCCCTACTTTTATATTCAATCCCCCTCGCTATGAAGGCCAGCATCCCATTCGCCTTCCTGACCACCTGCTGCACCTGCAGGCTGGGTTTTTGCGACTCATGCACAAGGACCCCGAGGTCCCTCTGCACTGTCACCTGCTGCAGCTTTTCGCCACGTAAGTAATAGCCCTTCCTACCATTATTCCTACCAAAGTGGACCACCTCGCACTTGCCAACATTAAATTCCATTTGCCAGTTCCTGGCCCAAACGCCCAGCCTATCTAGATCCTTCTGCAGACTCTCCACACCCTCCGCGCAATTTGCCGTTCCACCAATCTTGGTGTCATCAGCAAATTTCGACACCATACACTCAGTTCCCTCCTCCAGATCATCTATATAAATGGTAAATAGCTGAGGCCCCAGCACCGACCCCTGGGGCACTCCACTAGTCACCAACCGCCAATCCGAATAGCACCCATTGACCCCCACTCTCTGCCTCCTATTTGACAACCAATCCTCTATCCACGCTAACACCCTACCCCCAACTCCATGTCCCCTTACCTTCTGCAATAACCTCTTGTGAGGTACCTTGTCAAACGTAAGAACATAAGAAATAGGAGCAGGAGTAGGCCATCTAGCCCTTCGAGCCTGCCCCGCCATTCAATAAGATCATGGCTGATCTGTCGTGGCTCAGTTCCACATTCCCGCCCTCTCCCCATAACCCTTAATCCCCTCTCTTATCAAAAACTTCTGAAAATCCAGAAAGACCACATCCACCGGCTCTCCTCTATCCACCGCCCTAGACACATCCTCATAGAACTCCAATAAATTTGTCAGACACGACTTCCCCTTAACGAAACCGTGCTGCGTCTGCTCTATCAAGCAATTCCCCTCATACCTTCCTGCTGCCTCAGAAAAGCAGCCAGCATAGTCAAGGACCCCACGTACATATTGTCATCCACTTTCTTTTTGTAAAAAGATACAAAAGTCTGAGGACACATACCAACTGACTCAAGAATAGCTTATTCCCTGCTGTCATCAGACTTTGAATGGATCTACCTCGCTTTAAGTTGATCTTTTTCTACTCCCTACATTCTGCACCCTCTCCTATCCTCTTTTGTCTCTATAGTACAAAAACAATTTACTGCATTGTAATACATGCGACAATAATAAATGAAATCAAAATGTTGGCTCTATTTCTCTCTCCACAGATGCTGTCAGACCTGCTGAGATTTCCTAGCATTTCCATTTTAATTCAAGATTGGAAAATACTTCAGTTAATCTAAGCAGCTCTCTTTCCTCCTAAGATTTAAGGCCAGTGTCTTGAATTAAAATCCCTGACTCTCACTCTTCAAGTCAACGCTTGACCAAACTCCAATTTGCAAATTACAATCTGGAGTTTATCATCTTGGATGTTCTGTTTATTAACTTGGACTCCAGCTCCCCAAACATTCTCAGCAAAACCTCATTTCTTATTCTACTGTCTGTTCCTATAAGATCTACAACAACTGGACCCATCTCCCATCCTTGCCAGCCACGAGCAGATGTCTTTAACCTTGGCGCTGGGCAGGCAACATAAAACTTTCAAAACTCCTAGTGACAGCTGCAGAGCAGAGAACAGTATCTATTCCTCTTTTTGTGCTATTATCGGGATAACTGGTTGGGGATACTGTGTATAAGATTTTGATGGGTATAAATAGAGTGAATGCAAGCAGGTTTTTTCCACTGAGGCTAGGGGAGAAAAAAAGCAGAGGGCATGGGTTAAGAGTGAAAGGAGAAAAGTTTAAAGGGAATATTAGGGGTGGCTTCTTCACACAGAGAGTGGTGGGAGTGTGGAATGAGCTGCCGGATAAATGCGAGGTCACTTTTAACATTTAAGAAAAACTTGGACGGGTTCATGGATGAGAGGGGGTGTGGAGGGATATGTTCCAAGTGCAGGTCAGTGGGACTAGGCAAAATATGGTTCGGCACAGACAAAGAGGGCCAAAAGGCCTGTTTCTGAGTTGTAATTTTCTATGGTTCTATGGATAGGACATGGGGTGGACCTGGGTAGGATGCTCATTGGGAGAGTCATTGCAGACTTGACAGGCTGAATGGCCTCATTCTACACTCACCAACTTTTACAGATGCAGCATAGAAAGCATTCTTTCTGGATGCTTCACAGCTTGGTATGGGCTCCTGCTCTGCCCAAGACTGCAAGAAACTACAAAGCATCGTGAATGAAGCCCAATCCATCACGCAAACCAGCCTCCCATCCATTGACGCTGTTCACACTTCCCACTGCCTTGGAAAAGCAGCCAGCATAATCAAGGACCCCCCACACATCCTGGACATTCTCCCTTCCACCTTCTTCCATCGGGAAAAAGATACAAAAGTCTGCTATCATGTACCAATCAAATCAAGACCATCTTTCCTGCTGCCGTCAGATTTTTGAATGGACCCTACCTCGCATTGAGTTGACCTTTCTCTACACCCGAGCTATGACTGTAACACTACACTCTCTCCTTCCCTTGTCTATGAACGGTATACTTTGTCTGTGTATAGCACACAAGAAATAATACTTTTCACTGTCTGTTAGTACACAGCCCCAATAATAATCAAAATCAATAGGGATTCTATGTCCAACCCAAAGGAGAAAATGCTGGAAAATCTCAGCGGGTCTGGCAGCATCTGTAAGGAGAGAAAAGAGCTGACGTTTCGAGTCAGGCTGACAAAGATAGCTTTGACCAGCTTTGACAAAGGGTCACCTGGACCCGAAACATCAGCTCTTTTTCCAGCATTTTCACTTTTGGTTTCAGATTCCATCATCGGTAATTTGCTTTAATCCTGAGATTCTATGTCGCTGCCATTTTCCTTTTCACTCCTCCAGCCCTGCCCCCGAATGGCTTCCCCTAGCCTGGCGCTGGGGTTTGTTCAGCAAGGACCTCAAACCCATTGGGTAAAAGGCTGGACTTGGGATCTCCTTATCTCAAACACAGCCTGCCATCCCCAACCACGAACCTCTCCTGTCCTGCTTCCTAACCCAGGGGGTGTGACTGTCTGCTGGATCAGTAACTCTCAGCCTCCCTTGCAATGTCTGCACCTCAGACTCCAGCTCAACAACTCTGAGCTGGAGGGAGCAGTCAGTGCAGAGGTGTTTGGGATCACAATCCTTTCCACCAACTCCCACACGCTGCAAATGACGCAGGTTGGCCACCCTCTACCCATATAACCCTGCTTAACGTATTTAATTAATTCAGTTCCATATATTTACTCAACCTATTTTACAGTTGAGAGCCTTTTAACTAATTACTCAATCTTAATTTAAGTTATAAGCGGACTAATTATTTACCTGCAAGAGAAAGTAATCCAAGTATCGAAGGTAGAAAGAGCACCTCCTTACCCGTCTGTGCCAATCCTCCAATCTGAGCGATGTGCTCGGTTTATGTGGACTGGATCAGCAGGTTCTGCTCACTTTTATTACACCCTAATAAACCACACCCGAATCAAAGTGCTCACTCAGTCTCTGGCTCACAGTAATTCAGGCAATCCCAGCAGATTGATTCCCACTTGCAGGCGGTTTCCAGTAAATGTCGACCAACCTACAGCTTTCTCCCCAGGAAGATCTACAAAAAGTTTAACAAGATTTCAGTTGGAGACAAACTGACCCAGTGCTGCTTAACTCAGAGTTTCGCCTTTAGCAAATTCTCCACTATTGATCCCTGTTATAGACCCGAACAGGTGCCGGACTGCGGCGACTAGGAGAATTTCACAGTAACTTGGTTGCAGTGTTAATGTCAGCCTTACTTGTGACTAATAAATAAAAACTTAAACTTCAAAACTTTAAAAAAAACTTTATACTCGCTCCACGTGGGCACAGGTTTGACCTTCCACTCAGGGAGTGACCGTAAGGCTGGTCGGAACTCGGCGAGGGTAGGAGGCTCCTGGAAGGACAGTGGAAACTCTTTAGCGATGTCCTCAAAGCACTCCCCTGAAGAGGTCAATCGTCCTCGCTCAATCATGGGAGACCCTGTCTTGTGAATGATCGACATGGAGCAGGTTCATGCGGGAAAAGCACTGAAGGCATCAGTGGACTTTGTCAGGAACCCGCACAGGCTCAAGGTTTCAGAGAGAGCTCAGGAACCATCTCCCCAATCCTGCAGCTTCCCCACAAGTGGTAGAGTTTGTAGATCACACACACAGGAGTTTTCAATCATCTCCAAATCCACCCAAACATTGATCCTGAGGGGCTGCCGAAGAAGAACATAAGAAATAGGAGCAGGAGTAGGCCATCTAGCCCTTCGAGCCTGCCCCGCCATTCCATAAGATCACGGCTGATCTGTTGTGGCTCAGTTCCATTTTCCCGCCTTCTCCCCATAACCCTTAATCCCCTCGCTTATCAAAAACCTATCTACCTGTGACTCAAATATATTTAGCGAGGCAGCCTCCACCACTTCAACGGGCAGAGAATTCCAGAGATTCACTACCCTTTGAGTGAAGAAGTTCCTCCTCAACTCTGATCTAAACTGCCCCCCCTCCTTATCTTGAGGCTGTGCCCTCTAATTCTGCCATCCTTTCTAAGCGGGAAGAACCTCGCTACCTCTACCCTATCCATCCCCTTCATTATCTTGTAAGAAGGATTGGTTTTTATAGGAAATACTAGGAATGTTGCAGCGAGTACACCACGATGGTGCAGTGGGTTAGCACTGCTGCCTCACAGCGCCAGGGGCCCAGGTTCGATTCCTACTTGGGTCACTGTCTGTGTGGAGTTTGCACATTCTCCCTGTGTCTGTGTGGGTTTCCTCCGGGTGCTCTGGTTTCCTCCCACACTCCAAGGTTGTGTGGGTTAGGTGGATTGGCCATGTCAAATTGTCCCTCAGTGTCAGGGGGACTAGCAGGGTAAATACACGGGGTTACAGAGATAGGAGCTGAGTGGGATTGTTGTCGGTGCAGATTTGATGGGCCAAATGGCCTCCTTCTGCACTGTAGGGATTCTATGAGTAACTCACCTCCTGACTCCCCAAAGCCTGGCCACCATCTACAGGGCACAAGTCAGGAGGGTGATGGAATATTCCCCACTGGCCTGGATGGGTGCAGCTCCAACAACACTCAAGAAGCTCAACACCATCCAGGACAAAGCAGCCCGCTTGATTGGCACCACATCTATAAATGCCCACTCCCTCCACCACCCATGCTTATTAGCAGCAGTGTGTACTATCTACAAGATGCACTGCAGCAAAGATCCTCAGACAGAACCTTCCAAACTCATGGCCACTTCCATCTAGAAGGACAAGGGCAGCAGATACATCGGTCCCACTCCCTCCACCACCTGCAAGTCCCCCTCCAAGCCACTCACCATCCTAACTTGGAAACCTATCGCCTCCCTTCGCAGTTGCTGGGTCAAAATCCTGGAACTCCCTCCTTAACAGCATTGTGTGTCAACCCACAGCACGTGGGCAAGAAGGCAGCTCACCACCACATTCTCAGGGGCAAGTAGGGATGGGCAATAAAAACTGGCCCAGCCGGCGATGCCCATGTTCCCACAAATAAATTTTTTTAAAATAATTTTGTTGCGTATTTGTTCTGTTTTGGGAAAGATCATTTGTTGATAGTGCTGCGTCTTACAATAGAGTAAGAAGTCTCACAACTCCAGCTTAAGAGTCCAACCAGTTAATTTGATAGTGATCTTACAAGCTTTCGGAAACGGTGTTCCTTCGTCAGGTGTGTGGAGGCTCTGATCAGAGAAGGACATATAAAGTCACACACAGTTTACAGAATACTGATCAGTGCGGTGACACAGAAAGTTTTCATTTTGTATTAATCCTTTTACTTTCACTCATTTCTTTCTGGTTGTATCACAGCTTGGTCTGGGCTCCTGCTCTGCCCAAGACCACAAGAAACTACAAAAGGTTTGTGAACAGAGCCCAGTCCATCAGGCAAACCAGCCTCCCATCCATTGACTCTGTCTACACTTCCCGCTGCCTCGGCAAAGCAGCCAGTATAATTAAGGACCCCACGCACCCCGGGCATTCTCTCTTCCACCTTCTTCCATTGGGAAAAAGATACAAAAGTCTGAGGTCACGTACCGACCGACTCAAGAACAGCTTCTCCCCTGCTGCTGTCAGACTTTTGAATGGACCTACCTCGCAATAAGTTGATCTTTCTCTACACCCTAACTATGACTGTAACACTACATTCTGCACTCTCTCCTTTCCTTCTCTATGAACGGCATGCTTTGTCTGTATTGTGTGCAAGAAACAATATTTTTCACTGTATACATGCAACAATAATAAATCAAATTAAGTCACAGTGGATAAACAGCTGCCACAGGCGTCATGAGGAGAGAAAAGTGGTGAGAGAGGGAAGGGAGTTAGGAAGCTGCAGTGAGACCTTATTGGCTATGAGAGAGCTGTCACAGCCTCAGGGTGGACCCAGATCCCTGTGCCGTCACTGATTCCACAGGCTGCAATGGGAATTCAGCGATAGAAGAAGGAAGAATTGGTCTAGCACAAGAATAGAATTGATGAATGGTCACAACGCTAAAGGAGACTGTTCGGCCCGTTGTGACTGTGCTGGCCTTTTAAAGGAGTGATTCATCTCCCCTGTTTCTCCCCCCTGGGCTTGCAATTTTTGCTTTTCTAGATCATTCTCTAATCCTTTTGTGAGTGAACCACTGCAATCTCAGGCAGAGCACTCCAGATTATACTCACTCACTGCGTGATGAGGTCCGTCACCCTTTCGACATTAATTCCTTGTTACGGTCCCGTTAAGGATCGTTAACGTTTAAGGAAGAAATCGGAACTCCCAGCGATGAACTGACAGAACGCTGCCACATCATGTTTTTAAACAAAGACAAATTTTATTGCCCATCAAAAGGAAGTGTTACTAACTTAACACGACAGTTTATCTTTTAGCCTATTATAGCCCCCCGCCCCCCCCCCCCCCCCCCTATCCTCACTGCGTCCCCTTCGCTTACAAAATCTGGAAAGTTCATTCATTATCCTGGGATGAACCCTGAGGTCTGTCAGGGTGTAAATCACACTCTGTCCACCAGAGGGAGAGGAGGACCAGCACCTCCTTCAACTTGGTCTATTGCATTGGCTGCTCCCAATGTGGTCTCCTCTACATCAGAGAGACCAAGCGTAGACTGGGTGATCACTTTGCTGAGCGCCTTCGATCTGTGCGCAGTCGGGACCCTGATCCTCGGGTTGTTCACCATTTTAACACACGATCCTGCTCCCGTGCCCACATGCCTGTCCCTGGCCTGCTGCAATGTTCCATGTTCCAGCAAACTGGAGGAACAGCATCTCACCTTCCAACGAGGCACTTTACAGCCTTCAACATCGAATTCAACAACAATAGGTGCTCTATCCCACCTCCACCCCTTTGTTATCATTTTATATCATCATTTTACTGTCCTCCACCTTTTATTTCTTGATTGTCTTTTTTCATTTTTCTCCCCCCCACTCTTTCCCCATATTTTATCCCCTTTTCCTTACCTTTTCTCCCCCTTCCCCACTTTTTAAAATTTTACCTCTCTCCCACCCAAGATTCCCCCCACCCCGCCCCACCTCACATCTCCATCTGTCACACTTTACCCTCTGATTTCAGTTTCTCTGCCGTTTGGCCATTCACACCCTTTATTCTCTCTATGGGCTGCCATTAGCAGCCTTTCCCCTGGTTTCTGTGGCTGTGACTCATCTTCCATTCCCTCCCCCCTCAGTATAAATATCTCCCACTCTCTCTGCCTTTTAGCTTTGACGAAGGGTCATCTGGGCTCGAAACGTCAGCTCTTTTCTCTCCTTACAGATGCTGCCAGACCTGCTGAGATTTTCCAGCATTTTCACAGTGGCCACAGTCAGGAAGAGCTTCACCTCTGGGGCATCACCAGAATCCTTGCGGATAAGGGCAGCATGTGCCACAAGACATCCAAGTAATCGCTGACCAAAGTCACCAAGAAGTGAGGGTAAACCTTCAAGCACAGCTTCTCTGCCCACACATACTGGGTACTGACCCGGCTCACCCCAGCTCACCCCGGCCCACCCCGGCTCACCCCGGCCCACCCTGGCACACCCCGGCTCACCCTGGCCCACCCCAGCTTACCTCGGCTCACCCCGGCCCACCCCGGCTCACCCCGGCTCACCCTGGCCCACCCCAGCTTACCTCGGCTCACCCCGGCCCACCCCGGCCCACCCCGGCTCACCCCGGCTCACCCCGGCCCACCCTGGCACACCCCGGCTCACCCCGGCCCACCCTGGCTCACCCCGGCCCACCCCGGCCCACCCCGGCCCACCCCGGCTCACCCCGGCCCACCCCGGCCCACTCCGGCTCACCCCGGCCCACCCCGGCCCACGCCGGCTCACCCCGGCCCACCCCGGCTCACCCCGGCTCACCCCGGCTCACCCAGTTCTCATCCAAGGCCATGACCATCATCAACTCTTTTGTGGTCGATATTTTCAAGCATGTCGCCACTGCGCCTTGCTCCTGGCACTGCTCCCCCAGTCCCCTAGCATTTACCTTGGCATTATCCCCCGGCACTGTCCCTCCAGCACTGTCCCCCTAGCACTGTCCCCTAGCACTGTCCTGGCCACTGTCCCCCTGGCACTGTCCCCAGCACTGTCCCCCTGGCACTGTCCCCCTGGCACTGTCCCCCAGCACTGTACCCCCCCACACTGTCCCCCCAGCACTGTACCCCCCCAGCACTGTCCCCCCAGCACTGGCCTCCCAGCACTTTGCTCCTGGCACTGTCCTGCGGCACTGTCCCCCTGGCAATATCCCCAGCACTGTCCCCCCACACTGTCCCCCTGGCATGTCCCCCTGGCAATATCCCCAGCACTGTCCCCCCAATACTGTCCCCCTGGCGCTATCCCCCGCTCAGTACTGGTCTCTGGAATTGGATCTGAAGGTAGAATTGGGGCTGAGGGGAGGTTTGATGTGCAGGGACAGGGTGTGAGGGTGAGAGCGTGTCGCTGGCCTGCACTCAGGGAGATACTTGCTCTCATTCACAGCTGTTGAGCCAATGGGGCTGCTTGTAACGAAAGGCCATCTGTGAAAGACATTCCTTCTGTTTGTGTTCTCCTATTTAAAGGGGTTTTGTTGCCCAATCAAGAAAATGTTTAAAGCTGACTGGAGGCAGCCAAGAATAGATATTTCTGACCCTCCAGCACTGACACCTACCCCACCGGATAACACAGCTGTGTCTCACAGCAACAACTTTATTTTCGGACTTTTTATGCTGTGTCAGAGTGACCATTCTCATGTTTCCATCAGAGCTTTGACAACTCAACTCCCAACTACAGAGACCTGAACACAAAATTTAAGTTGACACTCCCAGTGCTGTACTGAGGGAGTGCCGCACTGTCAGAGGGTCAGTGCTGAGGGAGTGCAGCACTGTCAGAGGGTCAGTGCTGAGGGAGTGCCGCACTGTCAGAGGGTCAGTACTGAGGGAGTGCCGCACTGTCAGAGGGTCAGTACTGAGGGAGTGCCGCACTGTCAGAGGGTCAGTGCTGAGGGAGCGCCGCACTGTCAGAGGGTCAGTGCTGAGGGAGTGCCGCACTGTCAGAGGGTCAGTGCTGAGGGAGTGCCGCACTGTCAGAGGGTCAGTGCTGAGGGAGTGCCGCACTGTCAGAGGGTCAGTGCTGAGGGAGTGCCGCACTGTCAGAGGGTCAGTGCTGAGGGAGTGCCGCACTGTCAGAGGGTCAGTACTGAGGGAGTGCCGCACTGTCAGAGGGTCAGTACTGAGGGAGTGCCACACTGTCAGAGGGTCAGTGCTGAGGGAGTGCCGCACTGTCAGAGGGTCAGTGCTGAGGGAGTGCCGCACTGTCAGAGGGTCAGTACTGAGGGAGTGCCGCACTGTCAGAGGGTCAGTGCTGAGGGAGTGCCGCACTGTCAGAGGGTCAGTGCTGAGGGAATGCCGCACTGTCAGAGGGTCAGTGCTGAGGGAATGCCGCACTGTCAGAGGGTCAGTGCTGAGGGAATGCCGCACTGTCAGAGGGTCAGTGCTGAGGGAGTGCCGCACTGTCAGAGGGTCAGTACTGAGGGAGTGCCGCACTGTCAGAGGGTCAGTGCTGAGGGAGTGCCGCACTGTCAGAGGGTCAGTACTGAGGGAGTGCCGCACTGTCAGAGGGTCAGTACTGAGGGAGTGCCGCACTGTCAGAGGGTCAGTACTGAGGGAGTGCCGCACTGTCAGAGGGTCAGTACTGAGGGAGTGCCGCACTGTCAGAGGGTCAGTGCTGAGGGAGTGCCGCACTGTCAGAGGGTCAGTACTGAGGGAGTGCCGCACTGTCAGAGGCGCCTTCTGCATCCCAAATTTGAATTGCTCAGATCTTGGTGGCTGTGTTTGCAGCTGCCTGGGCCCAGGCTCTGGGCCTCCCTCCATAAGGCTCTTCGCCTCTCGCTCCTGTAGGACATTTAAGAGGGACACCAAATAAAACGTGTTCCATTGGTTGAATGTCAGTATTTAAGGAGGAGCTCTCGAGCCGATCGGAACTCTGCATTGCTTTGATTGGATAAAGCTCAGGACAATCGCAGTCTAAAGGAATGAGATTCCAGCCGGTCGGGAGTGTTGTTGGAAAGCATTTCCTCACAAAAAAGGGAGCCGAAATCTGGAATACTCTCACCAAATAGCGGGCAGCAGTTAGGGTGGCACAGTGGGTTAGCACTGCTGCCTCACAGCGCCAGGGACCCGGGTTCGATTCCCCGCTTGGGTCACTCTGTGTGTGGAGTCTGCATGTTTTGTCCGTGTCTGCGTGGGTTTCCTCCGGGCGCTCCGGTTTCCTCCCACACTCCAAAGATGTGTGGGTTAGGTGGAAGGGCCGTGCTAAATCGCCCCTTAGCATCAGGGGGATTAGCAGAGTAAATATCTGGGATTACAGGGAATGGGCCTGGTGGGATTGTTAGTGCAGACTTGATGGGCCAAATGGCCTCCATCTGCACTGTAGAGATTCTACGATTCGAAGGAGCTTTGGATACTGGGGCACAATTGAAATGTGCAAGGTGGATGGGGGTGATCTTATTGAGGTCTATAAAATAGTGAGGGGCACAGATCGGCTAGATGGTCAATACCTTTTCCCAAAGGTAGGGGAGTCTCAAACTAGAGGGCCTAGGTTTAGGGTGAGAGAGGAGAGATACAAAAAGGTCCAGAAATATTTTGCAATTATTTCACACAGAGGGTGGTGACTGTCTGGAACGAGCTGCCAGAGGCTGAGGTAGAGGCGGGTACAATTTTGTCTTTTGAAAAGCACTTAGATAGTTACATGGGCACGATGGGTATAGAGGGATATGGGCCAAACATGGGCAACTGGGACTAGCCTAGTGGTAAAAACTGGGCGGCAGGGACAAGTTGGGCTGAAGGGCCTGTTCCCGTGCTGTAAACCTCTATGACTCTGTAACTAGAATTTTACCACCTCACCCGTCCTGAGGTTTGTAAGAGCCCGCCTGAGCCAACAGACAATGCTGTCCTGCGAGCCTCACCCACCCCGATTCTGGGCCAGATGAGCCGATAAAATTCCACCACATGACTCTATATGGGTAGCTTGTGGTTGGTAAGGATACTGAGGGATGCGGGGCCAAGTTAGGTCGAGATGTTGATAACCATGGTTGGTCCAATGGCAATACATGTTAGAGGGTGGAATGACTTCCTTCCACTTTTGGGCTGTCTGATGGTGTATGAAGGGTGCTATATCAATGTAAGACTTTGATATGGTAGATGTAGAGAGTATACATTTTCTTTTCACGTTGCTTCGATCGTTTCTCCTCCCAGGTTTTGCGTTGGTGATTAATCCCCAGAAATTCCGAGCCAGCTCCGGATGGTCAGTATCCTCATTTCCCTGCGCTCCTCGGAGATGACAGTCTCTCAATCCAAACAGAGATGAACTCATTGCCTCGAGCCTATGGTACGGTGGCTTGTGCAGCATTCAGAGAGCAGGATAACATCAGCAAGTGTGCCAAAGGCATTCATCAAGCACTGCAAGTCTTGTCAAAACAATCCATCTCACTCCGGCCCCAAGAAGGGAGATGTGACTGGAAAACGGGATAAAGCAATGACAAGGGTTTCCTAAAATGGATCTGATCTGAGGAGCCTTGGCAGCCTGTTCATGGATCAAGAACAGACTCCAACACAGAGCTGTCTGTTATCAGCTGCATGTAACACGTTAAAAATCTCAGCAGTCACTGTGGCGTTGGCAAACATCTCACTCACACACTTTCCCTGAAACAATAAAACAGTGCATCTTCTATCTGACCCGCACCTGTCCAATTTTCTCCCCGCCCTCTCTGCTGCGCTGCCCTGTTGGGGGTTGAGTTCCAAAGTGACTCTCTCCCCCGATTCCCCTCAACATTTCTACCTCGGCATAGAATAGAGCACAGTTCAGTAACTGACCATTCGGACCCATAGCTATGTATCCTTTAAAATTCTTTCACGGGATGTAGTCTTTACTGTCTGGGCCAGCATTTCTTACCATCCCCTAATTGCCTTTGAGAAGGTTGGAATATGTCTTTGAGGGGTTGCAGCACTATATCACTCGAAAGGAAGTTTGTCACGTGATCCAGTTTTAGTTCCACTTTTGCTTTCAGCAGAGCACACACACACAGCTCTGATGTCTTCAATCTCTATATCCGTGTATATTTGTAAGTGAACCTACAACGGGTTTACCCAATTCTTCATGAGTGATTCGTGCCTTTCTATCATTATAAAACACATGAGAATGGTGAACCGCCTTCTTGAACCGCTGCGGTCCCTGAGGAGTAGGCACACCCACACTACTGATCGGGAGGGAGTTTTGACCCAGTGCCAGTGAAGGAACGATGACATATTTCCAAGTCAGGATGGCGTGTGTCTCAGAGGCAAAATTGCGGGTGGTGGTCTTTCCATGTGTCTGCTGTTCTTGTCCTTCTGGGTGGTAAAGGTTGGTGGTTTGGAGGGTGCTGCCCAAGGAGTCTTGGTGAGCTCCTGCAGTGCATCCTGTAGATGGTTCACACGGCTGTCATTGTGTATTGGTGGTGGAGGGGGTGCCAGTCAAGCAGGGTTGCTTTGTCCTGGGTGGTGTCGAGCTTCTTGAGTGTTGTTGGAGCCGTACCCATTCAGGTAATTGGGGAATGTTCCATCACACTCCTGACTTGTGCCTTACGGATGGTGGCCAGGCTTTGGGGAGTCAGGAGGTGAGTTACTCGCTGAGGGATTCCCAGCCCCTGACCTGCTGCTGTGTTTATACGGCAGCTCCAGTTCAGTGTCTGGTCAATGGTAACCCCCAGGGTGTTGGTAGTGAGAGATTCAGCGATGGTGATGCCATTGAATGTTAGGGGGCGATGGTCCATATGGATCTCCCCGTAACCTATTTATTTCTCCTCACTAGCTCCGCGCCACATTCCCTCTCCTCTGTTGGCAGGTGACCCTCAGCTGGTGAAGGTGCTGCCTTTTGGATAAGGCGTTAAATGAAGAATCGGGGCTGGATTTTACCGCCTCATTTGATCCGCGACCGGAAAATCCCACCCAAGGTCAACAGACATTTCCATTATCCGCCCCTCGCCCACTCCGATTCCATGGAGGGGGCGCGATTGCACTTTGTGGGATCTTGCTGTGTGAAAATTGGCTGCCATGTTTCCTACATTACAACAGGAGCTTCAGTTCAAAAAGTGCTCCTTTATCTGTGAAGCACATGGGGGAGTCCTGAGGCTGGGAAAGGTGCTATATAAATGCAACTCCATTCCTTCCTTCTTCAATGAAAGCAACTAACTATATATAAAAAAATTGTTTACTCAAACCTTCTGAGGGAAAGAAATTTGCTCACTACCCCAACCCTACTCCTCATGTGCCTCCGGTCTCTCACTATCGAGTTGACTCTAACAGCTTGTAACTGTGGCTTTACCAAGAGGGTCCGAAGCTAAACAAATAAATATTTAATTCAAAAATAAAGCGAATTACACTAGCGTGTCTGACAATTCCAGAACAAAATAGACACTCAGAATACTTCCTGACAAATTGTTAATTGTTTGTGATAATCTTTTGCAAATCACAGAGTTCTTACAGAATCACAGGACTGTTCCAGCACAGAGGGTGACCATTCAGCCCATCAGATCTGCACTGGCTCTGTAAATGAATAGTGCACCCTGTGCCATTCTCCCTCCTTCTCCCCGCAGCTGTGTACAATCTTCCTTTTCAGGTAATAATCCAATTCCCTTTTGAAAGGCTGGATTGATCCTGTCTCCACCACACTCTCAGACAGTACATTCCAGATCCTAACCACTCGCTGTGTGAATCTGTCTCCACCACACTCTCAGACAGTACATTCCAGATCCTAACCACTCACTGTGTGAATCTGTCTCCACCACACTCTCAGATAGTACATTCCAGATCCTAACCACTCGCTGTGTGAATCTGTCTCCACCACACTCTCAGACAGTACATTCCAGATTCTAACCACTCACTGTGTGAATCTGTCTCCACCACACTCTCAGGCAGTACATTCCAGATCCTAACCACTCGCTGTGTGAATCTGTCTCCACCACACTCTCAGACAGTACATTCCAGATCCTAACCACTCGCTGTGTGAATCTGTTTCCACCACACTCTCAGACAGTACTTTCCAGATCCTAACCACTCACTGTGTGAATCTGTCTCCACCACACTCTCAGACAGTACATTCCAGATCCTAACCACTCACTGTGTGAATCTGTCTCCACCACACTCTCAGACAGTACATTCTAGATCCTAACCACTTACTGTGTGAATCTGTCTCCACCACACTCTCAGACAGTACATTCCAGATCCTAACCACTCGCTGTGTGAATCTGTCTCCACCGCACTCTCAGACAGTACATTCCAGATCCTAACCACTCGCTGTGTGAATCTGTCCCCACCACACTCCCAGACAGCACATTCCAGATCCTAACCACTCGCTGTGGGAAAAAGCTTTTCACAAGCCACCATTGCTTCTTTTGCCAATCATTTTAACCTCTGCCCTCTGGCTCTCAACCTTTCCACCAATGGGAGCAGTTTCTCCCTGCCTACTCCATCCAGGCCCCTCATGATTTGGAACAGCTCGATCAAATCTTCTCTTGACCATCTCACCTCCAAGAAAACAATCCCAATTTCTCCAATCAGTCTACGACACTGAAATCCATCATCCCTGGAACTTTTCTGGTGACTCTTTCCTGCACTCTCTCTCTCTAATATCTTCACCTCTTTCCTAAAGAGCACCTCCCAGAGCTGGGCACAATGCCCTGGCTGAGTCTAGACTACAGGCTAATCATCGAATGACTGTTAGAGTCATTGCAGCACAGCAAGAGGCCATTCGTCCCAGCGTGTCTCTGCTCTAAGGGACAGAATGCAAAAGTAGCAACGTTACATGAAGATATATACCTAGGAAGTGTCCTGTCTCAATGGGTTCATGCAGAGGTTGCAGTGGGCTGCATTTGATTTGATTTGATTTGATTTATTATTGACACATGTATTAACATACAGTGAAAAGTATTGTTGCTTGCACATTATACAGACAAAGCATACCGTTCATAGAGAAGGAAAGGAGAGGATGCAGAATGTAGTGTTACAGTCGTAGCTAGGGTGCAGGGAAAGATCAACTTAATGTGAGGTAGGTCCATTCAAAAGCCTGACTGCAGCAGGGAAGAAGCTGTTCTTGGGTTGGTATTGAGTCAGACTTATGTATCTTTTTCCTGACAGAAGAAGGTGGAAGAGAGAATGTCTGGGGTGCGTGGGGTCCTTAATTATGCTGGCTGCTTTGCCAAGGCAGCAGGAAGTGTAGACAGAGTCAATGGATGGGAGGCTGGTTTGTGTGATGGATTGGGGCCACATTCACAACCTTTTGTAGTTCCTTGTGGTCTTGGGCAGAGCAGGAGCCCAGACCAAGCTGTGATGCAACCAGAAAGAATGCTTTCTATGGGGCATCTGTAAAAGTTGGTGAGAGTCGTAGCTGATACATCAAATTTCCTTAGTCTTCTGAGAAAGTAGAGGTGTTGGTGGGGCTTTCTTAACTATAGTGTCGGCGTGGGGGGGACCAGGACGTGTTGTTGGTGATCTGGATGCCTAAAAATTTGAAGCTCGCGATCCTTTCTACTTTGTTCCCGATGATTAGACAGGGCCATGTTCCCCTTTACCCTCCCTGAAGTTTCAATAACCACACGGTTGTTCCGATAAGGATTCCAGGCTAGGTAACGATCTCAGAGTGAGAAACATTCCACAGGCCAGAGTGAGCAATCCGGAATGGTTTTTCCAGTGTGGGTGAAAGTGGGAAATAGGACTCCTGCTTCTATTTGAGAATCGAACACTCGAGCACAAATCACTCTGACAGTTTCCACAGCTGTGTCTAAATAAACACACGGAGCAAGGTTTGATTTATTTGAGGCTGGTTGTGAAGCTCAGGATTGATGAATTCATTTCCCGGCAGAGCTGTCATTCTGATTAATGGGAATTTTGATTAGGGATAGGACGCCTGCCTGAACTGCAGCCCTGGATGACCCGAAACCTCCTCCAATTAAAGTCTTTCCCCATTATTTTCAGACTCTGCTGTAGCGTCAGTTCCATCTCACTCGGTCGATCACACACGTGTCTCTCAGTTAGATGTTCGAGCCTCAGGTCCTGAACATAGAGACGTCAGGCTGACGCTCCCAGCATTCCCACACTGGGGGAATGCTGCACTGTCAGAGGCGCTGTCTTACGCCTAAGGTGTTAAACTGAGGCCCTGTTTGCCGTCTCTGAGGGATATAAAATGTGATGTGGAGATGCTGGCGTTGGACTGGGGTAAACGCAGTAAAAAGTCTGACGACACCAGGTTTAAGTCCAACCAATTTATTTGATAGTAAACTCACTAGCTTTCGGGGTTAACCTCATCTTCAGGTGAACCTCCTTCTCTTCTTCACCTGAGGAAGAGTTTAAGCTCGAAAGCTTGTGAGTTTACTATCAAATAAATCGGTTGGACTTAAACCTGGTGTCGTCAGACTTTTTACTGTGGATATAAAATGTCCCATTGCCCCATCTTCCAGGAACACAGGGGAGTTATCCTCAACTTCCTGGCATTTATTTATTTCATCAATCCATCACGCAAACCAGCCTCCCATCCATTGACTCTGTCACAGTTACAGTCTGTACGGACATTGCGCACTTTCCCCGAGTCTGTGTAGGTTTCCTCCCGCATTCTGAAAGACATGCTGATTAGGTGCATTGGCCATGCTAAATTCTCCCTCAATGTAGCTGAACAGGCACTGGAGTGTGGTGACTAGGGGAATTTCGCAGTAACTTCATTGCAGTGTTAATGTAAGCCTTACTTGTGACCAATAAATAAACTTTAACTTTATAATGTGAGAAAATGGAAACTTGTCCATTAATTCTTGTTATATTTGACATTATATTACTGTTATATTTCTAGGTGTCCAGATCACCAACAACCTGTCCTGGCTCCCCCCATGCCGACACTAGAGTTAAGAAGGCCCACAAATGCCTCTGATTTCTCAGAAGACTAAGGAAATTTGGTATGTCAGCTACAACTCTCACCAACTTTTACAGATGCCCCATAGAAAGCATTTTTTCTGGGTGTATCACAGCTCGGTATGGGCTCCTGCTCTGCCCAAGATCGCAAGAAACTAAGAAGGTCATGAATGTAGCCCAATCCATCACGCAAACCAGCCTCCCATCCATTGACTCTGTCTATACTTCCTGCTGTCTCGGAAAAGCAGCCAGCATGATTAAGGGCTCCATGCACCCGGACATTCTCTCTTCCACCTTCTTCCATCAGAAAAAGATACAAAAGTCTGACTCAACACCGACTCAAGAACAGCTTCTTGCCTGCTGCAATCAGACTTTTGAATGGACCTACCTCGCATTAAGTTGATCTTTCTCTGCACCCTAGCTATGACTGTAACACTACATTCTGCACTCACTCCTTTCCTTCTGTATGAACGGTATGCTTTGTCTGTATAGCACGCAACAACAATATTTTTCACTGTATACTAATACATGTGTTAATAATAAATCAAATCAAATCAAATCAAATGGAGAGAGATTGCAGAACTCTGAGGTACAGAGGGATCTGGGTGTCCTGTTGTATGAATCACAAAATACTGGTATGCAGATACAGCAATTGATTAGGAAGGCAAAAGCAATGTTGTCGATTATTGCAAGGGGAATGGAACATAAGAATAGGGAAGTTTTGCTTTAGTGGTACAGAGGGTTCTTTACCATGAGGTTATTGATTAATCCTGTCTGATCGTTCATTGCTAGGCCCAGAATGGACTGCCCCCTGTTAGGTTCTAGAACGTACTGCTCGAAAAACGTGTTTTGCATAAACTCTGAATGAATTCTCCTTTGCCAATCTAATTCATTCAATCTACAGGGCCACAATGAGACTATATCTGGAATACTGTGTACAGTTATGATCTCCTTATTTGAAAAAAAAATGTAATTCTGTTGGAAACAGTTCAAAGAAGATTCATTTGGCTCATTCTTAAGATGAGGAGCTTATCTTACAAAGAAACTTTAGACTGGTTGATCTTATACCCATTGGAATTTGGAAGCATGGCAGGGGATTTTGTTGAAATATATAAAACTGTATACTTTATACATCTGTTTTTCTGTTCTTCCTGCTAAAATGGGTCAGGCTCACATTTAGAACATAGAACATAGAACACTAGAGCACAAACAGGCCCTTCGGCCCACAAGTTGTGCTGATCACATCCATACCTACCAAGCCATAGAAATATCTGTAACTCCCAATCCCAATAAATACCTTATACTCATCCAGAAGTCTTTTAAAAGACCCCAGTGAGTTCACCTCTACTGTTCCCACATTATGCTCCATCAGCCAGATTTTTGCTGACCTGCTTAACCTGTCTCCGCCTCTTGATAACTTACTCTTCTATCTCGGGTGGCACAGTGGCACAGTGGTTGGCACTGGTGCTTCACCGCACCAGAGATTCGGGTTCCCGGCTTGGGTCACTGTTGGTGTGGAGTTTGCACATTCTCCCTGTGTCTGCATGGGTTTCCTCCGGGTGCTCCAGTTTCCTCCCATAGTCCAAAGATGTGAGGGTTGGGTGGATTGGCCGTGCTAAATTCTCCCTCAGTGTAACCCAAACAGGTGCTGGCGTGTGGCGACAAGGGGATTTTCACAGTAACTTCATTGCAGTGTTAATGTAAGTCTACATCGTGACAATAATAAATAAACTTTAAAAACTTTAAATTACCTTCATTCAGGTCACGTTGCTTCCCTACAAACCGAACATGAGATTCTATCGAGTTATGATCCGTGTCGCCTAGAAGCTCCTTTACCACAAGGTTATAGATTAATCCTGTCTGATTGCTCATTGCTCGGCCCAGAACATCCTGCTCCCTGCTTGGTTCTAGAACGTACTGCTCTAAGAACATGTTTCGCATAAACTCTGAATGAATTCTTCTCTGCCAATCTGATTCATCCAATCTACATATAAATCACCCATGATTATAGCGGTACCTTTCTTACAGGCTGCATTTATTTCTTTCGATGTACCCTCTCCTGCAGCGTAACGCTTGTAAGGTCCATAAACTACTCCCAGAAGCGACATTTGGCCTATCGTATCTCTTATCTCTGGAGTCACAGAGTTGGACAGAGCAGAAAAGGCTCTTTGGCTCCTTGAGTCTGCCCCAAAAAAATCTAGGACTAAAGGCGCACTAATCCCATTTTCCAGCACTTGTCCCATATGTGTGGAATGCACTACCACAGGGTGTAGTTGAGGCCATAAAATGTCTGATTTAAAGAAGAAATTAGCTAAAGCTCTTGGGGTGAAAGTGATCAAAAGATACGGGAGAAAGGGGGAACGGGATATTGCATTTGACGATCAGTCATGATCATAATGAATAGTGGAGCAGGCTCGAAGTGCCCAGTGGCCTACTCCTGCTTCTAGTTTCTAGTTCCTATTTCATTTGCTGAAAGTGTTGCACTTTAAAGTAAGTGTGCAGGTACAGCAGGCAGTAAAGAAGGCAAATGGTACGTTGGCCTTCATAGCGAGAGGATTTGAGTTTAGGGATAGGGGTGTTTTGCTGCAATTGTACAGGGCGTTGGTGAGGCCACACCTGGAGTGTTGTGTGCAGTTTTGATGTCCTTATCTGAGGAAGGATGCAATTCCTATAGAGGGAGAACAGCGAAGGTTTACCAGGCTGATTCCTGGATGGTGGGTCTGTCATATGAGGAGAGATTAAGTCAGTTAGGATTGTATTCACTGGAGTTTAAAAGAGTGAGAGGGGGTCTCCCAGACACTTATAAAATTCTAACAGGGTTAGACAGGGTAGATTCAGAAAGAATGTTCCCAATGGTGGGGGAATCCAGAACTACATTCACACTGCAATGAAGTTACTGTGAAAATCCCTTAGTCGCCACTCTCAACACCTGTTTGGGTATATTGAGGGAAAATTTAGCGCAGCCAATGCACCCTAACCAGTAGACTTTTTGGACTGTGGGAGGAAACCCATGCAGACATGGGGAGAACGTGCAAACTCTGCACAGACAGTGACCCAAGCTGGGAATCGAACCTGGATCCCTGGCGCTGTGAGGCAGCAGTGCTAACCCACTGTGCCACCTTTCTCACTGGTCTTCACTCAAGAGAGCGAGGGTGGGTCAGTCTGCCTGCTGCTTCTGGGTGTCGCATTCTGAACCTCCAAACCTGCTGAGACACCAACAACCTTCCTGATTCAGCCAATGAACCCACGCAGCTCAGGGAAAACTCTCTAACCATTGTGGAATAAATGAAACATTCCACTCCACACCGATTCCGTGGTCAAGGCAGTGACTTTCACACTGACATTCCCCGATTAGAGCCACTTTAACTGGCTGTGGTTCCGGGGGCAGCAATGGATTCTCTTCATGTCCCTGGGCCCCGATTGGGAGGTCTGGTGCAGCTATTAGACTCGCGTCGCTGTCCAGTGTCCCAGTGTCTCATTCCTATCCTTAGCTCCGCAGCATCAAGTAGCCGGTGGTATTAGAACATAGAACACGACAGCACAAACAGGCCCTTCGGCCCACAAGTTACGCCGATCATACCCATACCTACCAGCCCTATCTATAACCCTCAATCCCAGTAAATCCCATATACTCATCCAGAAGTCTCTTAAAAGACCCCAGCGAGTTCGCCTCCACCACCACCGACGGCAGCCGATTCCACTCACTCACCACCCCCTGAGTCAGTGGTATCCTCAGTGTGACTCAGACACACTTTCTGTTCGACCAATGGAAAGCTTGATGGGTAACTAAAATTTAAAGTTGTAAAATTTATTTATTAGTGTCACAAGTTAGGCTTACATTAACACTGCAATGAAGTTACTGTGAAAATCTCCTAATCGCCACAGCCTGGTGCCTGTTCGGGTGACACCAAGGGAGAATTTAGCACGGCCAATGCACCCTAACCAGCACGGCTTTCGAACTAAGAGCGCCACGCTGGCAATGAAACTAAATATAAGTTATGTCCCAGTGGTTTGTGATCTCACCTGTATTGGGAGGTTTGTGTCTGAGCCGCCCCCGACTTGAGAACACAAGTCAATATTTCTGGCCATTCCCACCAGTGGGATTTCCTGGTCCCACTGCTGCTGAACTCACCACTACGGGTTTTGCTATAAAATTACAGAATCCTCTGCAGTGCAGAAAGGAATCCATTCGGCCCATCAAGACAACAATCCCACCAAAGCCCTATCCTCCATGTATTTACCCTAGTTAATCCCCCAGACGCTAAGGGGCAATTTAGCGTGGCCAATCCACTTGACCCGCACATCTGTGGAGTGTGGGAGGAAACTGGAGCGCCCGGAGGAAACCCAGGGAGAACGCTCAAGATCCACACAGACGGTGATCCAAGGCAGGAATTGAACCCAGGTCCCTGGCGTTGCGAAGCAGCAGTGCTAATCGCTGTGCCACCGTATCGCCCAGGGAGATCACCTGTATTGACCAGTATTTCTCCTTCCAACAACTCTACCAAATACATTTCTGGCCATTTCTGTTTGTGGGAGCTTGCTGTGCCCTAATTAGCTGCCGTGTTTCCCCACCTTGCTGCAGTGATTACATTTCAAACAAGCTGCATTGGCTGTCGAAGTGAATCTGGGATGTGCTGAGGGTTTCTTTCGTTGATGAGGGACTGCAGTTACAGGCTGGGACTGGAGACGCTGGGATCGTTCTCTGTAGCCACGATGTGGAGTTGTCCACTTTGGACTAGGGTGGGCACAGTAAGAAGTCTCACAGCACCAGGTTAAAGTCCAACAGGTTTGTTTGGTAGCACGAGCTTTGGGAGCACTGCTCCTTCATCAGGTGAATGGAGAGGGAGGTTCACAAACACGGCATATACAGACACAGACTCAATTACAAGATAATGGTTGGAATGTGAGTCTTTACAGGTAATCAAGTCTTTACAGGTATAGACAGTGTGATTGGAGAGAAGAGTCTGTGCCTGTAAAGACTTGATTACCTGTAAAGACTCACATTCCAACCATGGTCTTGTAATTATGTTTTTGCTTATATATGCTGTGTTTGTGAACCCAACTCTCCACTCACAGGAGCGGCGATCTCCGAATTGTGATTCCAAATAAACCTGTTGGACTTTAACCCGGTGTTGTGAGACTTCTTACTGTTCCCTTTAGAGTAGAGAAGATTAAGAGGAGATTTAATAGCAACATTCAAAACCAGAAGGCGTTTTATTAAAGTAGAAAGGGAGAGACTGATTGCAGTGGCAGGCAGATCAGTAACCAGGATTTAAGATTACCGGAGAAACAGACAGAGAAACCAGGTTTTTTTTCAAGCAGCGAGCTGTTGTGACCTGGTAGCTGCTGCCTCAAAGGGCAGTGGAAGCAGATTCAACAGGAAATTTCAAAAGAGAATTGGATAAATAATGAACATTTGGAGAGCTGTGGGGAACGGGCAGGGGAATGGGATAGGTTGGATAGTCAAAGAGCTAACACTGACATGATAGGGCGAATGGCCTGTTTCTGTGCTGAGAGATTCTTCAACTCCCTCTTGGTGGTTTTGGCAGTAGTTGTGACTAGTCCATTGTTGAGTATATTCAAGACTGGGACAGGTAGATATTCGATCTCTTGGGAGATCAAGGGATTCGGGAAGTGGACAGGAAAGTGGATTTGAGGCAATGACTATTTGGAGGAATAGGTTCCAGGGGCTGACTGACCAACTCCTGCTCCTATTCCTTATGTTCTGATCAATAACTTACATTTCTGTAGCACCTTTCATAGAATCCCTCCAATGCAGAAGGAGGCCATTAGGCCCATCAAGTCTGCACCAACAACAATCCCACCCAGGTCCTATCCCCGTAATTCCATATATTTACAGCCCAAATTCCCCTGACATTGGGTTAATTTACATTGAAAATCAACCTAACCCACACATCTTTGGACAGTGGGAGGAAACCGGGGCACCCAGAGGAAACCCAAGCAGACACGGGGAGAATGTGCAAACTCCACACAGACAGTGATTTGAGGCTGGAATGGAACCCGGGTCCCTGGCACTGGAAGGCAGCCACTGTGCTACCAAACATCCCATCTCAGGATGTCCCAAAGCACTTCACAACTGGTTGAGTGTTCTGAATTTTAGACAGTGCAGTAATGTCGGGAGCCTAATTTGCACACAGCAAGATCCCACAGACCTGTTCTGGGGAAGGTGGGACTGCCTAATGAAGAGAGGTTAGACAACCAGGGCCTGTATACCCTCAAGTTTCAAAGAATGAGAGGTGCTCTCACTGAAGCTTGCACAATATTTAAAGGAATGAGCAGGGTAGGTGTGGGTAAGATGTTTCCCTTGGTTGGGGAGTCTAGAACCAGGAGGCACAAGCCTCTAATAAGGTGGGTGCCACTTAGATGAGGAGAAATTTCTTTACACAGAGGAGTTGTGAATGTTTGGAATTCTCTACCCCAGCGGCCTGAGGAAGCTCAGTCACTGAGTATGTTTAAGGTAGGGGCTGATAGACTTTTAATTAACAATAACATAAAGGGTTATGCGGATAGTGTGGGTAAAAGGCATTGATGGCCAGTATTTATTGCCCATCCCTAGTTGCCCTTGGAGGACAGTTAAGAGATAACCACATTGATGTGGCTGTGGAATCACATGTAGGCCAGATCAGCTAAGGATGGCAGATTTCCTTCCCTATAGGACATTAGTGACCCAGATGGGTTTTTCCGACAATCCACAATGGTTTCATGGTCATCAGTAGATTCTTAATTCTGGATTTTTTTGTCAAATTCAAATTCCACCGTCTGCTGTGGTAGGATTAGGAACCCAGATCCCTAGAACTTTAGCTGAGTTTTTGATTAATAGTCCAGTGACTATTAAGAAGGGGAACAGAGACTTCCCTGGGAATTATAGACCAGTGAGTCTTACTTCTGTAGTGGGCAAGGTTTTAGAAAGAATTATTAGGGATAGGATTTATAGTTATTTGGAGAGTAATGAATTGATTAGAGATAGTCAGCATGGTTTTGTAGCGGGAAGGTCGTGCCTTACTAACCTTATTGAGTTCTTTGAGATGGTGACCAAAGAGGTGGATAGGGGTAAGGCAGTAGACGTGGTATATATGGATTTTAGTAAGGCGTTTGATAAGGTTCACCATGGTATGCTTCTGCAGAAAATGCAGATGTATGGGATTGGTGGTAATTTAGGTACTTGGATCAGGAATTGGTTAGCAGATAGGAGACAGAGGGTGGTGGTTGATGGTAATTATTCATCATGGAGTTCGGTTACGAGTGGTGTGCCTCAGGGATCTGTTTTGGGGCCACTGCTGTTTGTAATCTTTATTAATGATCTGGATGAGGGTATGGTTGGGTGGATTAGTAAGTTTGCTGATGACACCAAAGTCGGAGGCGTGGTAGATTGTGAGGAAGGGTGTCGAAGTTTGCAGGGTGACTTGGACAGGTTGCAGAGCTGGGCCGTGAGGTGGCGGATGGAGTTTAATGCGGAGAAGTGTGAGGTAATCCATTTCGGTAGGAATAACAGATGTGTTGAGTATAGGGCTAACGGGAGGACTTTGAATAGAGTGGAGGAGCAGAGGGATCTAGGTGTATGTGTACATAGATCCCTGAAAGTTGGGAATCAAGTAGATAAGGTTGTTAAGAAGGCATACGGTGTCTTGGCGTTTATTGGTAGGGTGATTGAATTTAGGAGTCGCAGCGTCATGTTGCAACTGTACACAACTCTGGTGCGGCCGCACTTGGAGTACTGTGTGCAGTTCTGGTCCCCACATTACAGGAAGGATGTGGAGGCTTTGGAGAGGGTGCAGAGGAGGTTTACCAGGATGTTGCCTGGTATGCAGGGGAGGTCCTATGAGGAGAGACTGAGGAATTTGGGGTTGTTTTCACTGGAAAGAAGGCAGCTAAGAGGGGATCTTATAGAAACATATAAGATGATTAGAGGTTTAGATAGGGTGGATGGTGATAGCCTGTTTCCTCGGATGGAGAAAGCTAGCACGAGGGGGCATGGCTTTAAATTAAGGGGGGGTAGTTATAGGACGGATGTCAGGGGCAGGTTCTTTACCCAGAGGGTGGTGAGGGACTGGAATGCCCTGCCTGCTGCAGTTGTAAATGCGCCTAGTTTGGGGGCGTTTAAGAGATTGGTGGATAGGTTTATGGACGAAAAGGGACTGGTTTAGATTAGTGGGTCAATGTTTTTTTTTAAAAATAAGACTGGTCGGCGCAACATTGTGGGCCGAAGGGCCTGTTCCGCGCTGTAATGTTCTATGTTCTATGTTCTAATACCACGAGGCCATTGCCTCCCTATTTATAGATTCATACAGTGCAGAGAGAGCCATTTGGCCCATCAAGTCCGCGCCCACCACCATCTCATCCAGGCCCTATCCCCATAACCCCATGCATTTACCCTAGCTAGTCCCTCTCACACTAAGGGGTAATTTAGCATGGCCAATCCACCTAACCCGCACATCTTCGGACTGTGGGAGAAACCCATGCGGACACCGGGGCAGGGGTGGGGAACGAGAAAGCTCCACACAGACAGTGACCCAAGCCTGGAATCGAACCCGGGTCCCTGGGGCTGTGAGGCAGCTGTGCTAACCGCTGTGTCACCGTGCCATCCCTCAGCCATGATCATATTGAATTGTGGAACCAGGTTTGACGGGCTGAATGGCCTCCTGCTGTTCCTACGTTCCCAAAATGTTCCTAAACAATGTGGCAATGAGCAGATTATCTGTTGTAGCGAGGGATAAACCAGGCGCCGGGGAGGGCTGCCCTGCTCCTCATCTCAAGGTCAAATGAGTGATAAAAAGTCTGGCCACCAACGCCCACATTGAATAACAAAATTAAAAATAATTTGAAACTAGCTTGTGTGAACAAAGGACATTTTATGTGTTGCTACTCTGCCGTGAGCTGGCCTCTCGCTGAAGGCAATCAGGGACTGAGTAACACTATCACTTCAGACTATCTGACAGGCAACAGGTCATGAACACAAGTGGACGGAGAGAATAACTGGAGATTGCAAAACTTCCCGGAGAGTCTTCCAGCCCAGGAGCGATGCGGCTGGATCCAGCCCAGCTGGGTGCCCGACACAAGGTCAGGGAGAGGAAGGTGGAGCTAATGATTAAATGTTCAGGCTATTTATAGTAAGAAGTGAGAAGTCTCACAACACCAGGTTAAAGAGCGACAGGTTTATTTGGTAGCAAACGCCACTAGCTTTCAGAGTGCTGCTCCTTCATCAGGTGAGTGGCTGCTCCGAAAGCTAGTGGCATTTGCTACCAGGTAAACCTGTGGGACTTTAACCTGGTGTTGTGAGACTTCTTACTGTGTTTACCCCAGTCCAACGCCGGCATCTCCACATCAGCTTATTTATACCAGGGCTCCCTCAGCAGCCCAGGCTCTTAGCCCTGGAATTCTATTTTTAAACCTCTCCAACTCTCCAACACTCTCCTTCAAATACTCCTTAAAGTGTACCTCTCTGACTAAGCACTGGGTCACCTGCCCCACTACCTCCTTCGTTGACTCAATGACAATTCTGTGATTCTCATGTATCTTGGACCTAACTTCATTGCAGTTTAGAGGAACGATGAATGATTGAACTTAAATATTCACAATGTTGGATGTGCTGGATGGGTTGGATGCTGAGAGATTGTTTCCCCAGGTCGGGGAGTCTAAAACTCGGGGGCACAGTCTCAGGGTAATGGGGCTGATCATTTAGGAGGGATTACTTCATTCAAAAGTTTGTGAACCTTTGGAATTCTCTACCCCAGAGGATTGGGGCTATTCCATTGTTCAATATATTTAAGGTCGGGACAGATATCTGGTGTCAGTGAATTAAGGGATACGGGAAGCATATTTTTCCTATTTCTTATGCTATTATGTTCATAAAAAAGAAAGAACTTGCATTTATATAGTGCCTGTCACAACCCCAGGACATCCCAAAATGCTTTGCAGTGATTTGCCTGTTATAATGCAGGAAACCCATTTGTACACGGCAAGCTCCCTCCAACTGCAATGTGACCAATGCTCAGGTAATCTGCTTGTTATTAATGACATTTGTCCATCAAGACTTGAGATCCCTTTTTATCCCTTTCACAATCTCTGGAAGCCCCGACACACTTTACAGCCACTGAGGGACTTTTGGAGTATAGTCACTTGTACTATGCACCATAGAAAGCGTCCTTTCTGGTTGTATCACAGCTTGGTATGGGCTCCTGCTCTGCCCAAGACCGCAAGGAACTACAAAAGGTTGTGAATGTAGCCCAATCCATCACGCAAACCAGCCTCCCATCCGTTGACTCTGTCTACACTTCCCACTGCCTCGGCAGCATAATTAAGGACACCATGCACCCCGGACATTCTCACTTCCACCTGCTTCCTTTGGGAAAAAGATACAAAAGTCTGAGGTCACGTACCAACCGACTCAAGAGCAGCTTCTTCCCTGCTGCTGTCAGACTTTTGAATGAATCTTCTTTATATTAAGTTGATCTTTCTCTACACCCTAGTTATGACTGTAACACTACATTCTGCACCCCCTCCTTTCCTTCTCTATGAACGGTATGCGTACAAGAAACAATACTTTTCACTGTATACTAATACATGAGACAATAATAAATCAAATCAAAAGTAATGGGGGAAACATGGCATTCTGTGCACAGCAAGCTCCCACAAACAGCAATGTGATAACACCCAGATCATCTGTTTCCGTGATGTTGGTTGAGGGATAATTAATGGCCCAGGATTCCTGGGAAAACTCCCCCAGCTCTTCTACATTAGAATGTCCACGTCATCTTTCACACCCACCTGAGAGGGATTCTGGTTTAAAGTCTTCTGTGAAAGGTGGTACCGCAGACTGTGCAGCATTCCCTCAGTACTGCATTAAGACATGTCAGCCTGGATTATAGGCTTTAAGACTATATGGAGTTAGACTTAAACAGCCTCACTCCAACCCCCACCTCCCCAATCTCCCAATCCTGCACCGAGACTCTCAGTTGCATTGACTGAGAGAAGACGTCAGTGTTTTATTTTGATGGGGCTGGTGCCTGAGGGGGGTATGTTGCCTAGGCGACCTCGTTGCTCTCTCCCAAGTAGAGCCATGGGATCATTGTTCGGGTATTTGCGTGGGAGGGAGCAGGGGAATGGGATCTTCGCTGGCAATGCCCCCAATTGACAGAGAGTCCATTCCCGTTGAGTGACGGGGTGTCTTGGTCACACAGTGGACACATGCACCATGGAGAACTTTCAATGGATGAGATCACAAGCGGTGGTCTGCTTCATGGGTTGACTCCTTTAACTGGCAACGGCAGCTGGTGATATGATACCTCACTTTAATTTGGGAACAAGTGATACATTGAATGAAGCCGACAGCTGCCCCAGAATCGGAGTGAGTGATTACAGAAGCGTCTGCAAGCGCAGGAAGCCATGTGCTTTACTATTTACCTGGATACATTTCTGTTTGGTGCCCAAACCCATGGCTACCAGAGCATCAAGCACCCTTCAACAATCAGACTAGCCACAAGGTCACTGCATATGACACTCCTGAGCTGTGCCAAGGGGGCAGTGCCAGAGCACTGCCCAAACATGCCTCTCTCCCCGAGGGCTATACTTACCTTGTCGCCCCTGGTGGGACCCCTCCACTGTTCACAGTCTTAGATAGCTGTGTCAGTGAGGTATGAATGTTTAGTGAGGGGAGGACATATGGCTAAGAAGCTGTTTAATCAAAGTTAAATTTGGTGAAACTTATCAAAGTGAGTTTCCCGCCCGATTACTGTGTGCAGATTTGGTCCCCTTATTTGCGAAAGGATATATTGGCCTTGGAGGGAGTGCAGAGAAGGTTCACCAGGCTGATCCCGGAGATGAGGGGGTTAGCTTATGAAGAGAGATTGAGAGATTGGGCCTGTACTCGTTGGAGTTTAGAAGACTGAGGGGTGATCTTATAGAGACATATAAGATAATGAAGGGGATGGATAGGGTAGAGGTAGAGAGATTCTTCCCGCTTAGAAAGAAAACGAGAACTAGAGGACACAGCCTCAGAATAAGGGGGAGTCAATTTAGAACAGAGTTGAGGAGGAACTCCTTCTCTCAGAGGGTGGTGAGTCTCTGGAATTCTCTGCCCATTGAAGCAGTGGAGGCTACCTTGTTGAAATGTTTAAGTCACAGGTAGATAGATTTCTGATCAATAAGGGAATTAAGGGTTATGGGGAGAAAGCAGGAAAGTGGAACTGATCCACTTCAGATCAGCCATAATCTTATTGAATGGCGGGGCAGGCTCGAGGGGCTGGATGGCCTACTCCTGCTCCTATTTCTGTTAGTGATGAGGGGTGGGGAAAAGCGGGAAACACGATCTCGCTGGTGAAAATCTTGTTTCCTGCCTCGCGATATCTTGTGCCCATGTTACCCCTCTCACTGACGGCAAATGCAAAATCACCCTGAGGGTGTTTCAGGATAAAACGTTAAACTTGGGTCCTGTTTCTTCGGGCGAATGTAACAGATCCCTTGGCACAGTTTCCCGAATGTGCAAGGAAATTCTCCCTCATGTCCTGGGTCAATATTTCTCCTTCAATGACCAATATCACTCATGATGTGGAGATGCCGGCGTTGGACTGGGGTAAACACAGTAAGAAAATATCTCACAACACCAGGTTAAAGTCCAACAGGTTTATTTGGTAGCAAATGCCACTAGCTTTCGGAGCGCTGTTCCTTCATCAGGTGAGTGGGGAGATCAACTGACAAAGGAACAGCGCTCTGAAAGCTAGTGGCATTTGCTACTAAATAAACCTGTTGGACTTTAACCTGGTGTTGTGAGACTTTTTACGATATCACTCAGACAGATTCCCTGCTCATCATCACATTGCGGTTTGTTGGATGGGTGCTAATTGGCTGTTATGTGAAAACGCTTTGCGTTAATGGATTCCTTTGGCTGTAAAACACTTCGGGACGGCCTGAGGTCGTGAAAGGTGCTACTGAAACTCAAGCCCTCCTTTCTTTCACTTTTATTACTTCTGTCTCCCCTCCTCCAAAAGCCCCTCAAAACTTAACTCTTGAAATCACCCACCCCGCCCGCCACCCCCCCAAGCCCGTTGACCACTGCTGATCTCACAGTTTGGCATCAGCTGGAATAGCCCAACCAAGATGGGCCAAATGGCCCATGGAGAAGATTTTGGGACGTCCTGAGGTACTTTATAAATACAAGTATTTCTTTCTTCAGGGCAATCTCGGGTCAATCTTTGTCCTTGTGTGGTTTTTGCTATCCAGGCTCCTCGATGCGCTGGAGCTCAGTAAGTGTTTGTCATGAGACGCATATAAATCAAACCATTGGCCAGATACTGAACTCAAGGTTCCTAATTGACTCTGAAGTGTTTTCTGTCTGGACTGGCCTTGTTTAGGGACATTTATCTACGCTGTGATAATCCTGCGGGAACCGACTGTGACGTCAAACACCAAGAATCCAGACCTGACATGATGTTCGCCAGAACATTCCCTGTTATCTGGCTTCTCCGAGACTTACAAGCCCTGCGCTGCCTCCAGATTCCAACGCGCGCAGGATGTGGCAAGGCTGTGACAGCAGCTTAGCTGCTTATTAGTACAGGAATGCTCGAGGGGAAAGAAACATTGCGAAGATGTGGAAAAGCGAGGATGCTTGTTATTCCCCCTGTCAGTGAGAGGGAAGAAAGCATTAGCAACTAGCCGGTTTAGAGATGAGAAATATATGGGGAGGGGGAGGAGGGGGTGAGCTGGGGGGGGGGTGGTCCTCGAAGGGAATCCCTGTGCAACGGACATGCCCCACTGGGAAGACGGGATCTGTTGACTCGTAGCAATAATTGAGGGAGACTCCCCACATTTTGATCTCAGGATGGAGACAAGCAGAGATAAACATACACAAGGATAGGACAAGGCCATTCAGCCTTCAGGGTCAGGTGGACTGGCCATGCTAAACTGTCACTAATGTCAGGGGATTAGCAGGGTAAATGTGTGGAGTTACGGGAATAGGGCCTGGGTGAGATTGCGGTCGGTACAGACTCAATGGGCCGAATGGCCTCCTTCTGCAGGGATTCTTTGATTCTATGATGACAAGGCCATTGGGGCGGCACAGTGGCACAGTGGTTAGCACTGCTGCCTCACAGTGCCAGGGTTCAATACCAGCCTCGGGTCACTGTCTGTGTGGAGTTTGCATGTTCTCCCCGTGTCTGCGTGGGTTTCCTTCCAGGTGCTCCAGTTTCCTCCCACAGTCCAAAGATGTGCTGGTTAGGTTGATTGGCCATGTTAAAATTGACCCTAGTGTCAGGGGGTTAGCAGGGTAAATATAAGGACATAAGAACATAAGAAATAGGAGCAGGAGTAGGCCATCCAGCCCTTCGAGCCTGCCCCGCCATTCAACCCTCTGCACAATTTGCCGTTCCCCCAATCTTGGTGTCATCAGCAAATTTCGACACCCTACACTCAGTTCCCTCCTCCAGATCATCTATATAAATGATAAAAAGCTGAGGCCCCAGCACCGACCCCTGGGGCACTCCACTAGTCACCATATGTAGGGTGACAGGAATAGACTGGAGTGGGATTGTGGTCAACACAGACTGGATGGGCCGACTGGCCTTCTTTTGTACTGTAGGGATTCTATGATTCTATGAGGACAAGAATATTGAACCCCTCGAGTCTGTTTGTTGGACTATTCAATTACGGGAAGATGGTGGTACAGTGGTGCTGTTATGGGGTGACTAATCCAGAGACTCAGGTTAATGCTGTAGGGACATGGGTTCAAATCCTATCATGGCTGCTGGTGGAATTTAAATCCAGTTAAAAAAATCTGGAACATAAAACTAGCCTCAGTAATGGTCACCAAGAACGTATCATCACAGACGGTGGTTAGCATTGCTGCCTCACAGCGCCTGGGACCCGGGTTCGATTCCCGGCTCGGGTCACTGTCTATGTGGAGTTCATATGAAGGAGCAGTGCTCCAAAAGCTAGTGGCTTTTGTTACTAAATAAACCTGTTGGACTTTAACCTGGTGTTGTGAGACTTCTTACAACACCAGTTGTTCAGTCTCGCCGCCTGTGACGTGTTCCATGGTGATGGAGGAGCTCACCGTGGGCTGGTGAAGCGTCAACTCCCATCCCTCACCCCAATGTCTCCTTCCTGAGGGGGCAGCACCAGAACTGAATGCACCTTAGGAAGGATTGGAAGAGAGAATACAGAAAACACTCACGGCAATGGTTTAAAGTTTATTTATTAATGTCACACTGCAATGAAGCTATTGTGAAAATCCACTAGTCATCCCACTCTGGCACCTATTCAAGTACACTGAGGGAGAATTTAGCACAGCCAATGCACTTAACCAGCTCATCTTTGAGACTGTGGGATGAAACCAGAGCACCCGGAGGAAACCCACACAGACACGGGGAGAACATGCAAACTCCACACAGAGAGTGACCCAAACCAGGAATCGAACCCGGGTCCCTGGCGCAGTGAGGCAGCGGTGCTAACCACTGTGCCACTGTATTGCCCCAGGGATGAGGAACATGAGTTATATAGACTGGAGAAGTTGGAACTGTTTCCCTTGAAGACGAGAAGGCTGAGAGAGGTTGAGAGGAGATTTGATTGCGATGTTCAAAATCATGAGGGGCCTGGACTGAGACAGACACCATTCCCATTGTTGGAAGGATCGAGAACCGGAGAGCACAGATTTATGATAAATTGGAAAAGCAGCAGCGACGTGAGGAAAAACCTTCCCACACCACGAGTGGTGGTGATCTGGAATGTGCTGCCCGGGAGTGTGCTGGAGGCAGATTCAATCGAGGGAGTCAACTAGGAATTGGATTATTACGGAAAAGGAAGACTGCACAGGGTTATGGGCGGGAGGTGGGAACCGGGCGCTCGGTGAATTGCTCATTTGGAATGCTGGTGCAGACAAGATGGGCAGAATGGTTTCCTTCTGTGCTGTAACCACTTAATGATCCTCTACTCTGAATAGGATCTAACCAGTGCTATTTAACATAGCATAGCTCCCACACCTTTTAAATTGCAGATTCACAGGGATATCGGTAATAGCTTTTATCCAGGCGATAGTCTCCAATGATGGTGACTTGACGACACACTGAAATAAAGAAGCCTGTAAAAGCTTTGTGCTCATAAACATTCCCGGTTCCTCGATGTCCAATAACTCACTTCAGGAATTTCCCAGGAGAAATCCTTTACAACTGAGTAATTCAGTAACAGCAGCAACGCATGAGAGAAACCTGTAACTGGTGTGATTTATAGTTTCCAATAACATAGTGCTGAGGTCGGGGACGGTGAGGGGAAGTAAAGATTCAATTCAGGTGCGGCTATTAACCCTACACTGCTACACAGTGATTCCAGTCAGCAACGTGTTAAGTTACAATAAATGACCAAGGATGTATTTATAGATAACCAACAGCAAGACATTATTCTTTCCTTGTATCATATTTACCCTTCAATGACCATCTCTAAAAGCAGATCATTTGGTCATTATTACAGTGCTGTTTGTGGGATCTTGCTCTGTGCAAATTGGCATCTCGGTTCCCATAGTGACTTTTTTTCATTCATTCATGGGACATGGGTGTCACCGGCTGGCCAGCACTTATTGCCCATCCCTAGTTGCCCTTGGAGGTCAGTTGAGAATCAACCACATTGCTGTGGCTCTGGAGTCACATGTAGGCCAGACCGGGTAAGGACGGCAGATTTCCTTCCTTGAAGGACATTAGAAAACCAGGTGAGTTTTTCTGACAATGGTTTCATGGTCATCAGTAGATTCCTGATTCCAGATATTTTGTATTGAATTCAAAGTCCACCATCTGCCGAGGTGGGATTCGAACCCAGGTCCCCAGAATGCTAGCTGAGTTTCTGGATTAATAGCCTTGCAACAATACCACTAATGATCGCCTCGATGTCAGAAGTAGCTCAGAAGATAGAGAAAAAAAAGAGAGCATGGAAAAGTAAGGAAACATTTTTAAAAATGTCAAGTCATTTTTAAAACTCTTTGAGAACTATTTGCTACCTGTTTGAATGAGTCTCCACAGTTTCAGTTATTTCCTTGCAGGGCTGGAGAGGCTGTGTGGTATAACAGGGACAGAAATCTGGGTTATTGATGTGAAAATGTAGCAACTTGTACAAACTCATGAGGAGGTTGAGGAAAAGCTACCGTTCCTCGAGGCTTACATTGGAATAAATCATCCAGCGTCCAACTGTGATTCATAACTCACAGGGAATCTCTCCCTCATCCTCAATCTGTTGGATGATTTGCATATTAATATCGACAAGCACCATTAAACAGGGCCTCATGTTGGCAGCAAACCCTGAACCGTCTCAGAACATTAAACTAGTAAGCAGTCTCACAACATCAGGTTAATGTCCAACAGGTTTATTTGAAATCACAAGCTTTTAGAGAGCTGCTCCTTCCTCAGGTGAGTGTTCTTCACTCTTTCCAGTTTAATAGCATGATGTGGAGGTGCCGGTGTTGGACTGGGATAGGCACACCTGACTCACCTGATGAAGGAGCAGTGCTCCGAAAGCTCGTGATTCCAAAAAACCTGTTGGACCTTAATCTGGGGTTGTGGGATTTCTTACTGTGCCCACCCCTGACCAACGCTGGCACCTCCACATCATGGAACTAAACTAGAAAGAGTGAAGGAAAGATTTACTAGGATGCTGCCGGGAATTGATAGTTGGAGTTATAAGGAGAGGCGGGATAGACTGTGACTGTTTTCTCTGGAGCTGAGGAGGTTTAGGGGTGATCTTGAGATAATGAGGGTCATAGATAAGGTAGATAGTCAATGTCTTTTCCCAAAGATAAGGGAGTCTAAACTGGTGAGAGGCGAGAGATACAGAAGGGTCCAGCAGACCAATTTTTTCACACAGAGGATGGTGAGTGATTGGAACAAGATGCCAAAAGCAGCAGTAGAAGCAAGTACAATTTTTTCTTTTAAAAAGCACTTAGACAGTTACATGGATAAGATGGGTATAGAGGGATATGGGCCAAATGAAGGCAACTGGGACTAGCTTAGGAGATTTAAGAAGAGGGCGGCATGGATAAGTTTGGCCAAAGGGCCTGCTTTCACACTGTAAACCTCGATGACTCTATATGGGAGAAGGTAATCAGAGTGGGGATGGTCAGCACAGGTCCAAGTGGTAAAACCTACCAGGAAATTCTATCACACTTATCAATGACGTGGAACCAGTGATGGTTGATGTGCATCACTCAGGGTTAATGCGGCAACATGCACTTTTTCCAGTCTGGAGATAGAGATGGTGATGGCAGACATTTTTTCTGTCACATGGCCAACCTTCTAGTCTCTCTCAGTCTGACCGCAGGCCATTGATGTGTGTTGGGCGGATTGACACTCAGTCTGTTTGCATATCTTCACACACACATGGTTTGGGGAAGAGAGACTGAGTGAGATTAGTGAGATAGCTCTTTCTAAAGCGGAGTGCATGTATGATGGACTGCCTTCTGTGCTGTATCATTCTATGATTTTCAGTGGGAACATATGACATGAGGTGAATAATAAAAGTGAATAACCACTTTGACACTGGGGAAGGATTCCTGAGCTGATTGTCAGCCTGTTGAACCTTGTTAAGAACACTCCTTCCATCGGCAACAATTCCTGGCGTTGGACGTGAACCCAGAGTTTCTGGTCCAGAGGTAGAGACTCTCTTGCTGTGCCACCAGACCACCTTGGCACATTGTGAATGGAACTTCCTTGACCATCAAACCCTCGGATGGGATTGGAAACCAGACTCCTGGTTCAGAGGCAGGGGGGCTACGCACAGCATGACATCCTGTGATGGATTTTGGGCTTCATTTCAAAATTTGCAGATGGCAGAAAGCAAGGAACTGCAGTAAACAGCATGGAGAATAATAACAAATATCAAGAGGTCACAGGGAGATTGAAGGAATGGGTGGGCACATGACAGATGAAATTTAATACAGAAAAGTGGCAGAAGGAGAGACATTGGCATAATGGTTCGCGCTGCTGCCTCACAGCGCCAGGGACCTGGGTTCGACTCCTAGCTTTGGGTCACTGTCCGTGTGGAGTTTGCATGTTCTCCCCGTGTCTGCGTGGGTTTCCTCTGGGATGCTCCGGGCTTCCTCCCACAGTTCAAAGATGTGCTGTCCATGCTAAATTGTCCCTCAGTGTCAGGGGGACAAGTTAGGGGAAATGCATGGGGTTATGGGGATAGGGCTTGGGTGGGATTGTGGTTGGTGCAGAGTCAATGGCCCCAAGCCAGGAATCGAACCTGAGTTCCTGGCACTGTGAGGCAGCAGTGCTAACCACTGTGCCACTGTGTCACATTCAACAGAAACGTTCAGAAAGGAATTGGATAAATATTTCATAGAAATCGTAGAATCGCTATAGTGCAAAAGGAGGCCATTTGGCCCATCGAATCTGCATTGACAACAATCCCATCCTGGCCCTCTCCCTGTCGCCTCACATATATACCCTGCTAATCCCTTTAACCTACACATCCTGGAGCACTAAAGGACAATTTAGCATGGCCAATCAACCTAACATAAGAACATAAGAAATAGGAGCAGGAGTAGGCCATCTGGCCCTTCGAGCCTGCCCCGCCATTCAATAAGATCATGGCTGATCTGTCGTGGCTCAGTTCCACATTCCCGCCCTCTCCCCATAACCCTTAATCCCCTCTCTTATAAGAACATAAGAAATAAGAAATATAAAGAAATAACCTACACATCTTTGGAAGGAAACCGGAGCACCCGAAGGAAACCCACGCAGACACAGGGAGAACGTGCAAACTCCACACAGATAGTGACCCAGGAACGCAGGTCCCTGGAGCTGTGAGGCGGCAGTGCTAACCACTACAAGGAACAAAGAAGAAAGAAAATTACAGCACAGGAACAGGCCCTTCGGCCCTCCCAGTCTGCACCGACCATGCTACCCCCGACTAGACTAAAACCCCCTACCCTTCCGGGGACCCTATCCCTCTATTCCCATCCTATTCATGTATTTGTCCAGATGCCCCTTAAAACTCACTATTGTTTCTGCTTCCACTCCCTCCCCCGGCAGCGAGTTCCAGGCACCCAACACCCTCTGTGTAAAAAACTTGCCCGTACAGTTTGAAGGGGAAATAGTGAGTAGTCTCACAACACCAGGTTAAAGTCCAACAGCACAAGCTTTGGGAGCGTTACCCCTTCATCAGGTGAGTCATACAAAGCCCTGAAAGCTCGTGCTGCCAAATAAACCTGTTGGGCTTTAGAACATAGAACCTTACAGTGAGAGATAGGCCCTTCGGCCCATCGAGTCCACGCCAACCACGATCCCACCCAGGCCCTATCCCTACACATTTACCCACTAAATCCCTCTAACCTACACATCCCAGGGCACTAAGGGGCAATTTTAGCATGGCCAATCAACCTAACCCGCGCATCTTTGGACTTTCTTTCTGTGCCCACCCCAGTCCAACGCCGGCAACTCCACACCATGAAGGGGAAATATTTACAGGGCTGTGGGGGGAGTGAGAGGGAGCTGGAACAATGGGATAACCCGCTCTGAGGAACGGTACCTGTACGAGAGACAGAATCTCTCCTTTCTGTGCTGTATCATTCTATGACTTTAAGTAGCAACATATTACACCAGGCAGAAATAATGAGATGAATAAGCACTTTGACACTGGGAGCTATCAGCTTATTAGGAATTGAGCAGATTGGGCTGATGAATGATCTCGATGTTAAACATGCAAAAACATCTTCATGTTTAGTTGATAGAGGGGGAGTATTTACCTTATTCGGAATTGATTTAAACTAAACTCCGTCAAGTGGCGGTGCAGAAGGCAAAAAAAAACAATTTATTTTTTTAATTCCCCAGCACACTGCAGGCGATGAATTTACGGCGAAGAGATTTATATTTACTCAAGATACTGTGTGCGATAGGCCTGCCAGGCGCCAGTGAGGTGATGTAATCTGCAATCAGCAGTCGGGGCCTCGCTCCGCTGCTCCCGAGAAAGGCTGAGGGGGGCCCGTCAGCAAGAGAGGAGAGGACGGGGGGGGGGCCTCCATCGCAGAGGCTGCTGCCTGCCCAGGGAACGGAGCGGAGTCACGGGGACGGGGAGCTCTACTTACACTGGGTGCTTGGCCGCTGCTGTAACATAGCCAAGAGCGCCGGGCAGTCCGTGCACAGCAAGATCCCGCAGGCAGCAGGGCACCTGTTTGAGTGGTTTTGTGGTTGAGGGGAGAACGGGACATTCCATTCCCTCTTTGAACAGGATCCTCCCTATCCACCTAACCAGGTCCCCCTGGAGCCTTGCATCAGGAAGCTGACAGGGAGAGATCGATTTCAATCACTCCCCTGGAGTGGTTCCAACCCAGGGAAGGGGAGTCCTAGCTGGCGTGGGGGGGTATTTATCCCTCTCGCAACATGATTAAAACAGAGGATCTGATGATTGAGGTCTTTGGTGTGGGAGGGGGAGGGCGGGGAGTGGATTTTTCTATGGGTGAAATTAACGCACGAGGAAGGTAAGAAGGGAAGGATTTGTGAGACGACAAGAATGTGGGCTGAAGCTTGTGTGAAGCATAAGTATCGACATAGGCCATAGACCATAGAAAACTACAGCACAAACAGGCCCTTCGGCCCACAAGTTGTGCTGATCATATCCCTACCTTCTTATAAACCTCTATCTAATCACCTCTCATCCTTCATCTCTCCAGGGAGAAGAGTCCCAGCTCCCTCAACCTATCCTCATAAGGCATGCCTCCCAATCCAGGCAACATCCTTGTAAATCTCCTCTGCACCCTCTCAATAGCTTCCTTCCTGTAGTGAGGTGACCAGAGCTGCGCACAGTACTCCAAGTGGGGTCTGACAAGGGTCTTATAAAGTTGCAGCATGAGGGGTTTACAACATGAAAACAGGCCCTTCGGCCCAACTTGTCCACGCTGCCCTTTTTATATCGCTAAGCTAGTCCAAATTGCTCACATTTAGCCCATGTCCCTCTATATCCATTTTACCCATGTAACTTTTTAAAAGACAAAATTGTACCTGCCTCTACTACTACCTCTGACTCCTTGTTCCAGACACTCACCACCTTCTGAGTGAAAAAATTGCCCCTCTGGACCCTTCTGTACCTCTACCCTCTCACCATAAACCTGTGCCCTCTAGTTTTAGACTTCCCGACCTTTGAGAAAATCTAATGACTGTCTAGCTGATCCATGCCCCTCACTATCGAAAAGATCACCCTCCTACGCTCCAGTGAAAAAAGTCCCAGTCCCAGTCTCTCCTTATAACTCAAACCATCACGTCTGGACTGAATTTATTTCTATGTAACCCTCAGTAGTTTAGCATGGACTTGGGTATGAATTGTAAACCAATGAAGCATTTCATCTTAAAACAGAGATGAGGAGGAATTTCTTCAGCCAGAGAGTGGTGGAACTCTTTGCCGCAGAAGGCTGTGGAGGCCAGGTCACTGAATGTCTTTAAGACAGAGATAGAACATAGGACACATAGAACACTACAGCACAAACAGGCCCTTCGGCCCACAAGTTGCGCCAATCACATCCATACCTACCAGGCCATAGAACTATCTGTAACTCCCAATCCCATTAAATCCCATATACTCATCCAGAAGTCTTTTAAAAGACCCCAGCGAGTTCGCCTCTACCACCACCGACAGCAGCCGATTCCACTCACTCACCACCCTCTAAGTGAAAAACTTACCCCTGACATCTCCTCTGTACCTGCTTCCCAGCATCTTAAACCTGTGTCCTCTCGTAGCGACCATTTCAGCCCTGGGAAATAGCCTCCAAAAATCCACCCTATCTATTCCTCTCAACATCTTATAAACCTCTATCAGGTCGCCTCTCAACCTTCATCTCTCCAGGAAGAAGAGACTGAGCTCCCTCAACCTATCTTCATAAGGCATGCCTCCCAATCCAGGCAACATCCTTGTAAATCTCCTCCGCACCCTCTCAATAGCTTCCTTCCTGTAGTGAGGCGACCAGAACTGCGCACAGTACTCCAAGTGGGGTCTGACAAGGGTCTTATAAAGTTGCAGCATTACCTCCTGACTCCTAAACTCAATCCCTCGATTAATGAAGGCCAGTGTGCCATACGCCTATATCTCTAGTGGAGATAGATAGGTTCTTGATTAATAAGGGGGTCAGGGGTTATGGGGAAAAGGCAGGAGAATGGGGATGAGAAAAATACCAGCCATGATTGAATGGAGAAGTCGATGGGCCGAGTGGCCTAATTCTGCCCCTGTGTCTTATGGTCTTACAGGAGGCAAGAGGGGAACTATTAGCAACATTTCTTGAATGTAGTCTCTGACTGAAGGAGACAGACGTGGGGGAGGGGTTCGGGGGCAGGGGAGGTATTTTGTTTTCACCTTTCTCAGCAGTGATGAATCAACACTCAACCCAGTTTTATTTTAATGTCTCCTTGACGCAGTGGAACCTAACGCTTGGGTGGGGCCCCCACTCACTCCAGTGTGGATATGTTTAGAGGCTGGTTAGACTCGAGTCATATATAAATATATACATGGAGGGGTGAGTGTAACATCCTGG